>NW_016809830.1:1038019-1046430 GCF_001698545.2 Rhinopithecus bieti | reverse complement strand
GGGCCTATCATGGGGAGGGGGGAGGGGGGAGGGATTGCATTGGGAGTTATACCTGATATAAATGATGAATTGATGGGTGCTGACGAGTTGATGGGTGCAGCACACCAACATGGCACAAGTATACATATGTAACAAACCTGCACGTTATGCACATGTACCCTAGAACTTAAAGTATAAAAAAAAAAAAAAATAGATATTGGCATGGATGTGGTGAAAAGGGAATGCTTATACAATGCTGGTGGGAATGTGAATTAGTAAAACCTCTATGGAAGATAGTCTGGAGATTTCTTAAGAATCTAAAAGTAGATCTCCCATTTGATCTAGCATTGCCACTACTGGTTATCTACCCAGAGGAAAATAAGTCTATATAAAAAAGACATCTGCATGCATATGCTTACCACAGCACAATTCACAATTGTAAAGATATAGAATAAACTTAAGTGCATGTCAATCGATGACTGGATTAAAAAAATGTGGTATATATACACCATGAAATACTATGTACTCATTGAAAAAGAATGGAGTAATATCTGTTGCCGCAAGTTGGATGGAGCTGGATACCATTAGTCTAAGTGAAGTAACTCAGGAATGGAAAACCAAATACCATATGTTCTCACCTTTAAGTGGGACCTGAGGTACGGGTACACAAAGAGATATAGAGTGGTATAATGAACACTGGAGTCTCCAAAACATGGAGGGAGGAAGGGGGCTGAGAGATGAAAAACTACCTATTGGAATCAATGTACACTACTCAGGTAATGGGTGCACTAAAATCTCACCACTATACAATTCATGCATGCAACAAAAATATAGTTATACCCCAAAAGATATTGAAATAAAAAATATATAAAATAAATCTAAAAAAAAAAAACTATGGGAACTGGGAAAAAATTACACAGCTATAAGATATCCAGCAACTACTACTATCAGGTTGGAGATACTGAATATTCATTCATGAGTTGGATTTAAATATATTTGCAATCTAACTATAACCATAATATGTGGGATATTGTCAAATCTATTAATGTCAGTTCAGGCCCATATCCCAGACCTTTAGGACCATATAGCTAAGTACTTCCTGAACGCCTGTATATTCCCAGATGTATGACCTTCAAGAACAATGTGCCAAAAATCTAAACTCCTATATGCCCAACCACCTTCCTCTTCACACCGAATTATTCTTCTATATAGTCTGTTTGCAAGAAATGTTGTAGTATGTAGGTTATACACTAGGTATTTGCTGACAATAGCTTGTTTCTTCATTATCATCTAATGAGTCATAAATTCCTTTAGTCTAACTTCTTAAAATCTATTTTTTCCAGCTTTAATAATATTGCTTTCATTTACACTTTCATTTTCTTTACCTAAGCTATTGAAATTTCAATTTATTCACTAAATACTTATTGAATATCTACCAGCTGCCAGGAACTGCTCTTGATGCTGAGGATACAGATGAAAGTCTTGTCTTCCTCAAGGTTACATTCTAGTAGGAAGAAATGGAAAGTGAAAATAAATATGATAGATAAGTAAATTACATACATATTAAAATATGATAAATGCTGTTTGATCTCATCATGTTGATCTATCACCTGCTACATCACTGGATTTAACTTCCCAAAATGTATCTCACTATATCAGGTCCCTACTGTTTCCAAGCTCAGATTTCTTAGCATAGCACTTAATGTGCCAAAAGATAAAGCTTGTTATTTGAGCAGAGTCAATTCATGTCACCTTAGGTTTCATTTTTATAACACTATTTTTATTTAGAAAGTTCATCATAGGCCATATGCAGAGGAATATAAAACATTCTACCATAAAGACAGATGCATGTGAATGTTCACTGCAGCACTGTTCACAATAGCAAAAACATGGAATCAACCTAGATTTCCATCAGTGGCAGATGGGACTAAGTAAATGTGGTACATATACACCGTGGAACATTATGCAGCCACAAAAAGAAAGAGATTGTGTCTTTTGCGGAGCATGGATGGAGCTGGAGGCTATCATCCTCAGCAAACTAATGCACAAACAGAAATTCAAATACCAGATGTTCTTACTTATAAGTGGGAGCTAAATAGTAAGAACTTATGATACTAAGAAGGGAACAACAGACACTAGGGTCTACTTGATGGGGGAGGGTGGAAAGAAGGAGAATATAAGAAAAGATAACTATTGGGTACTGAGTTTTAATACCTGGGTGATGTAATAATATGTACAACAAACTCGCATGACACGTGTTTATCTAACAAACCTTCACAGGTACCCCCAAACCTAAAACAAAATTTTTTTTAAAGGAAGAAAATAATCTTTCTAAATATTGCTTCGTTTGCCTCACAGAATATAATCATCATAGCTTACACTCACAGCCACATTTTATATGTCAGGCAATGTCCTGAGCACTTCTTATGTATTATTCTATTTAATTCCCACAAGGACCTTTAAAAGTAGGTGTTACCATTATTGTTTTTCATAGATGAGGAAACAGACACAGAAGTTAATCAGTTTCTTGAAGTCTGACTTCCAGACCAAGTCTCTAGAACCCTACATGTACTGTCTTCCCTACATAATTATCCATTATATTTATTCATGGATGGTTCCCCAAATTAAAGATGAACTGAGAACTTCTAAAATAACTGAATTATCTGATTGATGGAGATTATCATATTGGATATGATATGACTGCTCCCAATCCTCATCTGAGCCTCACTTCAAATTTACTTGGAAGGTTAAAACAGTCACATTTTCAATTCCTTTTACAAAAACTCTCATTTACATATAATTTACACATGGTTTGACTAGAACTATTTATTCTTTTAAAACCAGGGTAGGCAATAATTTTTACATAAAATAATTTTACATAAGCGCACATTTTAAGAAAAGTATATATTTCTTGTTATACAGAGAAATTGCCTGGCAGATAGAAAATTATTACTAAGTCTATATACATGTGTTTGAATATGAAAGTACTTAGCTGCATGGTTTCAAATATATAGAACACTCCTCTTTAAATGTAATCAAGTGATTGCACATACACACAAACCTGTTATATTCTATTTATACTTCTAATTGTGGAATCTAGAAACAGGCCTAATCACTTTTTACAATGAAAACACCATATTTGTGAAAACATTAATTCAGCTTTTACTTCCCTTGACCCATGCGTGGGCCTTAGGTAGGTATAGCCCTAGATATAAAAAGGAGAGAAAAAAATCCTCGTTTTTATTCTACTTTTTCTTAGCCATGTGAAGCCCTGAGCAAAACTGTGGAAAAAAATGTGAATATTGTTTGTGTCATCACCAGACCAGTCATTCATTTCAGGGACTGCAGGTAGGATGCCACAACAGGGGGAATTTTAGGCACCAGAAAACTGTTGGTAGTCATGCTATGAAAATCAGAGGGGGATTCAGGAGGACAATTAAATCTATTGTGAAAACGAAGGCCTTTCATTCAAAAAAGTAAAAATGGCATGAGTGAAACAGAGTGAAGCGGGAAACATACAGCATGTGAATGCATGAACACAGACACAGATGACAAGAGGCAGGCCCTGCTATGCTTGTTTTAATTATGGATCCTGTGCAATCCCTGGTTGCACTGAACTTAGAATAAGATGAATACACAAAACTTACATTCTATTCTCCTTAAATTCGCTGCTTAGTATCTTTAGTTGTTCTTGTTATTGAAGACTTTTATGGTTAATTATTTTTACTTCCTGCCTGTTTCATCTCTTTTGTTAAAACCATACACTCTTAAAATCTAAGCTTATATTTTAGTCATCTTTGTATCCTAATTATATAGCATTAGTGTTTATTTTATAATGCATGCTCTATGTATAAATAAATTAATCACTGGATAAACAAATGAGTATCTTTAGCAGTGGGGTCACTGACTTTGCTATACTTGTCTGTTTAGTAATTTATGCTCTGAGCATGGTAATTTTGAACATCAGCCTTAAATGTATGAATATTGTGATAGCAGCTTTTAAAATGATGGACCTGACACCATACTTAGCCTTCCTCTGGGAATTGTCTCCAACGCAGACAGGAGAGGTTCCTTTCAGTGGTTTTATTCATCCTTCTTGAACTTGTGAATTGGTCACAGATAATTGATGCAGGATTATTCACCAGATTTGAACTGATCCAATCAGCCTCTCTCTTTCTGGATGTTTGGTAAATGAAAACCCAAAGCTGAATGTCATTGAAGTAAATTCTCATTACCTTAAAAGCATTGCTGTTACAGTTTATCTCCCTGATTCTTAAGTCCTGGTTGCTTAGTTATTTTCTTAAATTTCATAAACAGTGTTCCTATTGCTTGACCAACTTTTCTCTTAAACTAGTCAGAGGGTTTTTATGCTTTAAGAACAGAAAGAACATAGCTGTTAGCTATACTAGTGAGGAACAAGTCTCCACCCTTTCTTTTGCTCTTCTCATTTTCTATAGAAAGCTGACTGTTGTGCTTTAAATGTCATATTCTGTCTTCATGAGACCTCAAATTTTCAGCTCTGTTTAAATTTTCAGGCCCAATTTCTAGTCCATGAATGGCACAGGTGTATTCTTTCAAGAGATTCTAAAATATTGGGAAGGGTGATAAGGTCAAAGATTTAAAAAGAGTATCGAGGCTGTCATTCACCAAGAGAAATTCTTTGACAAGGAAGCCTAAGTTTTATTATGATTTCTATGGTTACCATTTTCATCCCAGAGATTAAAAAAAGAGACCAGTTCTTTTGCAAATTTTTTTTTTGCTTTTCCCTCGGGGAGAACAATCTGTTTCCTTCTGAATTTCTGTTATCCTGTTCTTTACCCTTCTCTTACACTGTTCTCTGAAGTTATAAAGTCCTAGTTCGCTCACACAAGACCATTTAGTTAGAGGTAATGTGAGATAGACCTTCAGCTTGAAGCACTAGTACAAGTAGAACAAAAAGATACAGGTAGCAGGCAAAAAATAATTTCAGATATTCTGCTTGAATTAAAAAATAAAATTCTTTGTTACAGAATTTAAAATAAAGAAATGTTGTTTAACGAAATGACTAAGAAGTAACAAATAGTATTCAATACTACTATTGGGGTGATAGTAAAGATAAGCAAACAGTATTCAGTATAAAGATATTACAGGAATTTTTTTCATTTTATAATGTTTATTGAAGAAATAATACACCCAGAAAATCAGAGACTCTAAATGTATTGAACTATATTAACTAGACTTCAATTTTCCTGTGAATTGAGCATTTAATTTTGACAGGGTGATAATTTAGGGAAAAAAAAGAAAACTTCAGTGTTGATACACAACTAGGACTGTATTTTTCCCAATTTGTTCTATTCACCCTTCTCAAAGTACTACCAATCCCTTCACGTTAGAACCAGTAACACATGCTTTGAAATTAAAATTAAGCACCCACCTAATTTATGATTAGTGCTATGAAGACCAGATTACCTAATTCAAAATCTCCAATTCCAAATGTTATCTTTCTTTATAACCCAGGAAAGTACAAAGATGGCAGCTAAATCCTTTATATTTGGGAAAATACTGCCTTGAAAATTGTATATTCAAATTCCTTTTAAAATTTATTGTAATTGTGAAATATTTGAAACAAAAAAATTAAAATGTCAGGCCCTATTTATTAAAATATAGGTTACATTGGAATCAAATGTATATAATTCCACAGATTACCCTTCAAGTGTAAATGTAAGAATGGTGATTTCCAAAGTTTATACTGCTTCTTGAATTTTATGAGGTACTTTACTCACAAGTTTAAGCAGTTCAATTGGTAAAAACAAACAACAGAAAAAACCTTCAGTTTGTTTCTATTAATGTTGTAGCCATTAATAAATATGGTGCTCATCTCTTCGTCTGGATCAGGACATTTTTGAAATGTAACAGTGACTGTAAAGGTAAATATTTCATGGACCTTGGACCCTACCCTCACAACACTTACCACCCAGTGGGAAGAGATTATAGTATAATATATGCCAGTATTTGGGAAATGCCACAATAGTAGTACAGACACCATGCTCTCAGAGTTCAATGAAAATAAAAAACGTGTTAAAAATGATGTTTAAGTCTAAACGTTTTCAGCAGCTATTAAATTCTTCAGATTCGCTTTGCTATTTAAATCCCTCATTTTTCATTACTGTTGGCTACTTTGAAGCCAGAAGAAATCTTTCAATTAGCTTCTGATCAAATGTGAAATCTTGCTCTTTGGTAACTTCACCACCCTCTGTGGAAACTGCAAGAATGCTAGTTAATGTTCTTGCAGTTATTATCTTAGCTACCATAGCTCATTAACACTTGCTTCACTAAACACAAAGTTCAAAGTTAAATGTCATTCTGTGACTTCAGGTTCTTAAGGATTGATAACCTGGAGGCATATGAAGAGGAATGTCAACTCCAGGAAAGTATTGCATTGATTCAGGGTATGCTCCCAGAGACAATGAGACTCTGGCCATATTTACAATTCTTCACCCTCCTACCCACCTGCCTACCCAAAGCAAGACTTTTTAGACCTATTGGTTTAACTCTCCCACAGCTCAGGGTGTTCCTGGGTTGTAATGTTGCCAGCCTTCCGAAGCTGCCTCTCTCAGGCAACTTGGGAACTGTTGAATTTAGGTCACTCGCAAGCAAGACATATGAAACAGTACATAATACCATAATTCAGCTTCCTAATGTGCCTCATGTACTTCTAAGGCGTAGTTCAGACACCAAAAAATTCTAATTTTATGTACCTTTGAATTTACCAATATGCTGTGCAGCCTCTCTTTAAATTTATTTGTAATTTTAAAAATACTTGTCCTTACTTTTAGTCAGGTAATTATAACATTATGTAATAATCTTATGTAACAGCTAACTACTCTCTACAGGAGGTTAAATACAGATTAGATATGTAATATTTCAGGAATGACTAGCCACCTATAAGTGGTTGTGTGTGTGTTTGTGTGTGTGTGTGTGTGTGTATTTGATTCTCTAATTGTTAACCAGAGTAGTCCTCTAAGCTGATACTTGCTCTTTGTTGCAGATATTTTTAGCATGCTCCAACAGAAAGACTGGGCAAATGGCATTGCATTCATTCACTAAAGGAGCTTTACAAATATACACTAAACTTATGAAAAATTTCCAATCATATTAGTAACAAAATATTTTATAGTGGAGCAACAGTATTTTTGTCTGCCAGATATTTTTTAATATGCATTGCCAACAAGAGTACACAAATAGGCCCTCTTGCATGTTCCTAATGGAATTGAATCAATTTTTCTGGAAGAGTACCATTTTGTATCAAGAGCCTTCATAGTAACATAAAAAAATGGGGAAGCTGCAAAAAAAATATTTCTCTTTTCTTCTCTTTGTTCCTTGCCTTTCGTAGTTTTAATCGATTTTGTAGTTTCTTCCTTTACCATTTAAAGAGTTTCCAGCAGCATATTGCAAGAAAACTGCGTTGATGATGGAGTCAGAAAGTTGACTTTATAACATGTGGATATAGAAGTAGACTATGATTTGGTGTTATCTATTTCTAAGGAGAGAGTTAAGGTATGGAATGACTGATTATATCACTTGTATGCTGGAGAAGGGACACATATATTCAACTCATATACTTGAACGTAATTGACTGACATTTTGATTATAGTTATTGAATATAACTGATATTTTTTTATCTGACCAGCATCATTTATTTGGGAGAAATACCCCTCACTCTATAGTCTAAGATTTTGAAAAATATTCTACCAATTGCAGAGAACATAATCTAACGTAGGCCAAATACAGTCTCTTTTCTAAGAACATGGATCTTAAATGGAGGCACATAGGGATAGGAAGCAGTTAGGACCAAATCTTTCAACGGCCATCCAATAAGAAACACTTCATTTATTTCTGCCACCGAGGTCAAGGGGTTTTTTTCTGATTATCATGTCCTGGAGATAACACTCTTATTCTGTGAACTACACAATATTCTTTCAAGAAATCTCTTTCTTACTTAAATAAAGAAATGAAGAAAGAAAAGAAAAGAAAGGAAAGAGAAAGAAAGAGAAAAGAAAGAAGAAAGAAGGAAAGAAAGGAAGGAGAAAGAAAGTGAAAGAAAGAGAGAGAGAGAGAAAGAAAGAAAGAAAGAAAGAAAGAAAGAAAGAAAGAAAGAAAAAGAAGAAGAAGAAGAAGGAGGAGGAGAAGGAAGGAAGGAAGAAGGAAGGAAGGAGTGAAGGAAAGGAAGGAAGGAAGGAAGGAAGGAAGGGAGGGAGGGAGGGAGGGAAGGAAAAAGAGAGAGAGAAAGAGAAAGAAAAGAAAGAAAAAGAAAGAGAAAGAAAGAAAGAAAGGAAAGGAAGGAAGGAAGGGAAACAAAGGGAAAAGAAAGAAAGAAAAAAGAAAGAAAGAAAGAAAGAAAGAAAGAAAGAAAGAAAGAAAGAAAGAAAGAAAGAAAGAAAGAAGAAAGAAAG
>NW_016809830.1:1008899-1037807 GCF_001698545.2 Rhinopithecus bieti | reverse complement strand
GAAGGAAGGAAGGAAGGAAGGAAGGAAGGAAGGAAGGAAGGAAAGAGAAAGAAAGAGAGAGATCGATAAGGGAGTGAGGGTGGAATGGAGAAAATAATTTGGTCATAATTTTGACCTAGTAATTCCATTTCTAGGATTTTTATAATAAAATTATAAGACATTAATGGGAACATTTACATACAAGGTAATTACTACTAGCATTATCTATAAAGGTGAAAAATAAAAACACAGGAAGAGAACATTATGGAACACTATGTTATTAAAACAATAGTTTTAAATTATATTTTAACATTGGAAATGATTGTGTTACCCAACCACAACAAAGCAAAGCAAAAACTAAAATACAAACTATATATTATAATCCCAATGAAACATACACATACATATACAATGAACATCATCTGATGTCCTGAAAGAAAATCTACCAAATGTCTGCAGTGATAAACTATGGGGTATAGAAATGTTTGACTTACTAATTTTAATAAAATGCCATTATCAGTTGAATTATGCCAAAGTACTTATAATTTTCTTTGTTTCCATATTATAGCTCAATAAAAAATGGCAATTTTACTCAGTAACGAAAATAGGACAGTGATTTAGATTTCATTCACAGCTTTCATAATGAGACTATGAACTTTTCCCACTTTATAATTTATTTCATCTGATTCAAAACTAAAAAATAATTTTCTCTTCTAAGTATCTGAGTCAAAGATAGAGAAGTTGGTGGGGCATGACTATATATCAGAGTTAAGTCTCTCTCTCTGATCTATCTTTCTAGCTGACTGTATCCGTGCCTCTCTGATCACTTACTGCAAATTTATTCCTATCCTACCCTTCCTCTTCTATATCATATTCCCTTATCACCTCTGTCCATCAACTCCCACATGGGACCTGTCCATACATACACTATTATTCTTTCTAGCTATCTTAATGTCCTTTACCTCACACATTCAAAATAGTAATATTAGTATAAAATTGCTGCTTCTTATCTGAATTTTAAAAATTTTAATGTCATGGTCATAATATTTTCTCTTTTTGCATTTCCATGACATGTTAAAGAGATCTTTCCTGAAAACTACTATTTAGGACACCAATTCTAAAATTAGAAGGTTTTGCATTAAAACAATCAACTGAGAAAATAATCTTTGGGGAAAATAAAGGTGAAGCCTTTTTGTGTTTCACTCAGCTTATATAACAAAATTTTCACATAAATTCTAAGTGGTCTTATGCTGTTTGGACACATTATCTCATCAACTGAAGGATTCTATTCTTTGTTCTTTTAAAGCAAGGACTATTATTCTATCCCCGGTGTTTCCTCTGCACAGTGCTTTTCAGGATGTCTTATCTAAAGTAGTAGCTTAAAATATGCTTTCTAATCTTCTTTATTATCATTGTATACCATGATTCAGAATTTTATAACAACTTATGTTCAAAGCCATTAACAGCAGTATCTGTGGAAACAGTGAATACTGAAGCAAACCACAGAGTAAATTTTACCTATTCCCAGTATGAAAACCTACTGATCTCATATGTGGGTCATTTTTTGCCTAGTCTGTCAAATAATGAGTTTATCTGGACCTCAAAGTTTTTCTCTTTAAAAAATAGAATATTTTACCATTTAAAAGTAAAATGGGGTCTAAATTATATAAGGAGAAGTGGGCTTCAAAACCCTCTTTATCTCTTATTTAAAATAGGAGTTGTCACTTTATATGCACCAGCCTAAGATGTAATTGTGTGAAACAATTCATTTCAGTAAAAGGAAAACAAAATTATTTTTTAAAGAATCTCCAAATTTGTACTTACAAGACTTCTACTGCTATTCTACTATTTAAGAATGAGATGGGAATACACCCTCTCTCTCTTCTTCTTTCTCTTTCTAAATATCTATCTACTTATCTATATCTATACACACATATACACAAATATACGTATGATTTTCTTATCTTAAAAAATTAAAGAGTCAACTTAAAAAAAAAAGGTGTTACCTTACAGAGGAGAACAACAACAAATTGAAGGAGACAGAACTAAAGATAGACTTATCAAAAATATGCCTTCTTGTAACTATTGGATTTTGGATTATTAAAATGTTCAAACATAATTTATAAAAACAAGTTAAGTTGAAATAAACAGAATCAATACCTAAAATCTAAAGCAAAATGAAACAAAAGTAACCAAAAGGTATGCTGTATTGGCAAAACCACACAGGGAGCAATTATTTTCTGTGGCTTTAAACCCATAACTAAGCTCTTGACAAAATTTCCCTGTAGTATATATCTTAAAGACAAAAAAATAAAAGGGTACTGGGGAAAAATCATAAGCAGCTTTCATTAATTGTATTGTCTGTAAGAATGCTAGTAGTGTTACTCAGAGACTGTTATGTGCAATGATGAGATAAAGTGAATCAAGCATTATGTGGTGTCATTTACATCTTGAGTTTTCTGTGAGGAGAAAGGAGATACAAATAAAAATGGAAGTTAATTAAAACACAAGTAATTTTGAATTTGAGTTGAAAGTATCAAGAAGATCATGACTTTTTTCCTAGATTAAAAAAGACTGCAGACATGATCAAGTGAATAGCAGTGAGCATCACTTACACCATTATTATGTCTCTAAATACCATTTCCCTACATGGAAAACTAGCTGGTTACAGGATACAGGGCCCAGAAGTATGAAGAGATGCCCTTAGGAAGACATTGGGTTTGAAACTATTCTTATCTACCTTTACTGCATAATAGCAACCCTAAGTGCATGAAGGTGAGTTACCTGTGCCAATATAGAATATACTTTATCTGCCTTTCAGAATTCATACAAACCAGGTGGTAGTCAGAGCTTCAGGTTTAACAGAGCCTGAAGTGTGTACCCTGGCAGAAGAATCCACTGCTCGAAACATGGAAAACAGAATCTCAAATCTAGCAGAACATGACTATGCAAATTTGAATAAACAGTTTCATAGTTGGGTTATAAGGTATGATGATGAGAGAGGCTGTTCACACTTAACTTCTTTTTTGGAGCCCATACGTTCCACTACTGAGGGCACAGCATCTGATGATGGTCCTTAATTCAGCACATATACCAACTTATGGAGGACAGAGCCCAAATCCCAGGGTGGTACCTTAGATGACCCTCCAATAGTCTATTAAGCCAGTTGCTTCTAAATGAGGAACATATGTTAAGACCAGTAAATATATTCTGGGGCTATTGTAACAACTTCTTTATCATAAAAATAAAGTTTACTGGTTTGAAGCAACATCGTGTGGGTTCCATGTTGATAACTAAGACATCCTGTTGAGCCCTGAAGTAATGAGGATGGTAGCAGCATTTCAGAATTGAAAGGCAAATAAATATTAAGTACAGAATAAAGATCCACCTGGTAAGAATTTATCATTGTTCATATAGGGTGGAAGGGACTGACATAGCAAAACTGCCAAAGTGGCTGACTGTCACCTTGAGGAATGCTGCCATATTGAGTGATCAGAATCTGTTTCTGCTGATGACAAGTAAGTTAAAGGCCTTTAGCAATGGCAGTAGCATGATCAGGCTTATTGAGAAGGAGCACATACATATTCTTCATGAGCTCACAGTACTAGGATGAGAATATCCGTCTAACTTTTAAGAACATCTCTGCCATGTGCATTCACATGAAGCACAAATATTTGCCTCCATTATGCCCAATGCTATAGGTTGATGCATCACCTCTCCCTCAGTCTTCCATGGATGTGCTCCTCTAATTTTGTTTCTTTAAGGCTCCTGACTGAACTATTTACCACTAGGCAGGAGTTTGAGAATATCTGTAGTTCAGTTCACTTTTCCTTGTATTCAGAGTAAATATAAAGTTTCTGATCACAGCTCTAGGCAGCGGATGGTTTCTTTTTGCCACTATTATTTGTGAACAGGCTCAGTGGGCCCAAGATGTGATAAATGTCCACTTTGGGCTAGTATTATCCACTTAAGTTTAGTACCAACATCCTGAAGAATTTACAAATGAAATTATGTGATATTTTCAATTTGCTTTAAAATAACCAGAGAAGTAGTGGAAGGGTAGCTAGTACCTGGGCAAGATATAGATGCAACAAGGTTGGCCATGAGTTGATAATTCTTAAAGCTGAGTGACGCCTATAAGAGCATGCCATATATGATTCGCTCTACTTTCATAGGTACTTGTACTATTTCATAATAAAACGTTACAAAATAACCAACTACCACTACTAAGTTCTGGCAAGTGTGCTGTGAAGCTGCTACGTTCGTATGCAATGTCATGGGGGGAAAATCGTCATTTTGGCAGTTGGTACAAGAATTCCATTGTAGGGAAAGAGTCTGTAAAGAAAATATGAATCAATTATATAAAATGTTGTGTGCTTAGTGATATGGTCACTTATATCACCACAAACCTTCAGTAGAGTTATTCTAAAAAGCTACAAAAAATTATTGGTATGTCAGATTTTCTGGGATTTCTGATGAATGGGTTCAATTGTGAGTTAAGGCTAGGGAGGGAGCAAAATTCAGTCAACCAAAGCAGACAAGGATGATCACTGGCAAATGGATAGTATGAATGTAGCAGATAATCTTCAAAGATGGACATCATCAGCTCATTCTTTCTGTGTATATACTTGCTAGTTCACCATGGAGAAGGGAAATCTGTTTCACCTGTCCTTGAATCTGGGATGGCCTGTCCAATACAATGTGGCAGAAGCAACACTGTACCAGTTCTAGTCCTACTCTTCAGCGTGTGTGACAGCTTCTTCTGGGAGAAAGTCAGCCACATTGTAAGAAATCTGAAGCTTCTGAAACCACCATGATGAAAGGGAGCCCCAGCTAGGAGGAGAATCCACATAGAGGAGAACCAAGGAATTAGACATATGACCCCAGTCACAAGTCAAACATATGAATCAGTCCCTCAGCCATTTGAGTAATACCAACAGAGGCCCAACCCATTTTAGGAGCAGAGGTAAGATGTCCCTGCAGTATCTTATCTGAATTCCTGTCCCATAGAATTGTGATACAAACAACTGTGTTTTAAGCTACTATTTGGGGGGATAGTTTTCTATTTAAAAAATAGATAGCTACATATCAAAAATGAGAAAAGTAAATTATGATCCATTAGTTAGACAGAACTTCATGTATTCTTTATGAGTGATGCAGTGAAACACAACATTGCAAATACTTACAAAGTAATGTTACATGAAAAATTGGCATGCAAAATTATGTTTGCCCTCTGATTAAAATTGGATAAAGACATATATAAACATAATTAAAAGAGATATAGAAAAAATGAATCAATGACCTAATTATTTGTGTTTACAGTTGATATTGATTAAATGTAATAAATATATAATAAAACTTAAAAAAATTCATAAATGCTAACTCAGTAGTTCCAGGTCTAGAATTTTAGAAATATTTAGGGATTGTGTGGTATCAGTATAAGATATCAGAAAAAAGCTGACTTAGAAAGTCAACAGAAAAATGAGGCCGGGCGCGGTGGCTCAAGCCTGTAATCCCAGCACTTTGGGAGGCCGAGACGGGAGGATCACGAGGTCAGGAGATCAAGACCATCCTGGCTAACATGGTGAAACCCCGTCTCTACTAAAAGTACAAAAAAAACTAGCCGGGCGACCTGGCGGGCGCCTGTAGTCCCAGCTACTCGGGAGGCTGAGGCAGGAGAATGGCGTGAACCCAGGAGGCGGAGCTTGCAGTGAGCTGAGATCCGGCCACTGCACTCCAGCCTGGGCGACAGAGCGAGACTCCGTCTCAAAAAAAAAAAAAAAAAAAAAAAAAAAAAAAATGATTTACATTCTGTTTCTAAATCAAGCCTGGGGTATCTGAAATCTTCTACAATACAGTGACTGACCTAAGGTGGAATTTAAATAAATACTAATTGAAAGAAGGGAGGAAGGGAGGAGATGAAGAGTGAATGAAAAATGACAAATTTCCATCTTAGATTTCAAGGAAAAACACCCTAATAAAAAATATGCACCTTGAGTGGGACACCATGAGACTCAATATAATAGTAGCTAATGCAAAATTACAGGGTTTAAATGAATATGAAGTATTCTCTTTTTATTCATGGTTGCATTACCAACATTTGTTTTAAAATTAGTTGGTTGAAAGCAGAACACATTTTCCCATAGAAATGACCAAACTATGGTACTGTGCCAAAATGAGGTTTGGCTTTATTCATGACCCTTGAGTTTTGCTACGGGTAACAAAACTTGCCAAGGACCAAATAGTCAGCCAATCAAACTAACAAAAGAGACTTTAGTATATTTTCTGGCTTCTCAATGAGATAAAGTTGGAGAGCTGTTGGGAGTTATAACAGTAAGTAACTTCAGAAACATTTTGACACTGGTAGGATCTCACAGATTTACAATTACACTAGTTGACAAGTTATAATTGAAAAAGGTATTTTCTTTATTGATAAAGATATGAGGAGGCCTTCCTCTAGAGAGCAACATAGTATATAACATTTAATTTTCATTTGATCAAACACTTATTTACAAATACTGTTTTAGTAATATGGCTATTGAATCACAAATAACACAAGTATTCGATATGAATGGTCATTAGTGTGTTTATAGCTCTGAAAACAAATAGATATAAGTAAAAGAGTGACCTTTACTCCAGTTCGCAACAATTTCCTCATCTCCATCTGAGACCACCTCAGCCAGGACTTCATTGTCCATATCATTATCAGCATTTTCGTCAAAGTCATTCAACAAGCCTCTAGGAAGTTCCAAACCTTCCCACATCTTCCTGTCTTCTGAGCCCTCCAAGTCTCTACAAAGTTCCAAACTTTCCCATATTTTCCTCTCTTCTTCTGAGCCATACAAACTGTTCTAACCTCTGACTGTTACCCAGTTCCAAAGCAGCTTTCACATTTTTGGGTATCTTTGTAACAGCACCCCACTCTCTGCAGTCCCAGTTTACTATATTAGCCCATTCTTGTGCCACTAATAAAGACATACCCGAGACTGGGTAATTTGTAAAGGTAAGAGGTTTAATTGACTCACGGTTTCCGTAGGGCTGGGGAAGCATCAGAAAACTTACAATCATGGTGGAAGCAGAAGCAAATACATCCTTCTTCACATGGCAGCAGCAAGAAGTGCCGAGTAAAAGGCCCCTTATAAAAGCATTAGATCTCATGAGAACTCACTCACTATTGTGAGAACAGCATGGAAGTAACGACTCCCACAGTTCAATTACTTATGACCAGGTCCCTCCCATGACATGGGGATTATGGAAACTACAATTCAAGATGAGATTTGGGTGGGGTCACAGCCAAACCATATCACCCACTAGCTGAAGAAAGTATACTACGAGGTGAGATATAGACCTCAAATACAGTTTCCTCTCCTTCTCTCTTTCCTGCCAGCCTTCTCTAACACTCCAAAACTTCTAGACAACTACCTTGCAATTCAGACTCTGGATAACAACCTACAATTGTTTAAAGTACTTAAAGGAAGAAAAATGAAGCTTTTAGGGATCTCCTTAAGTTGGCACAAACTGAAAAACTATACGAAGTGTTGTTAACTTAGAATATTATACTTAAACACACAATATTTAAAAATAGTAAGGGACTGGGCGTGGTAACTCTTGCCTGTAATCCCAGCACTTTGGGAGGCCAAGGCAGGTGAATCACCTGAGGTCAGGAGTTCAAGACCAGTCTGGCCAACATGGTGGAACCCCATCTCTACCAAAAATATGAAATTAGCCAAGCATGGTGTTGCACACCTGTAATCCCAGCTACTTGGGAGGTTGAGGCAAGAGAAACACTTGAACCTGGAAGGTGGAGGTTGCAGTGAGCCGAGACCATGCTATTGCACTCCAGCCTGGATGACAAGAGCAAAATTCCGTCTCAAAAAATAAATAAATATAAAAATAGCGAGGGATTGTGTAAGAATATTTTGTTAGGCATGTTTTTATTATATGTTACTCTAACCTGGAAAAGGAGCACTAGAGAATAGGTGCAGTGATTTTTCTAAGGTAAAACAGAACCTGGATTTAATTCCTGATTCTTTAAATCCCTGAAAATCTTGCTCAGCAATGTGCCTGGATATGTTAAATTGTCCCACATCAAAAGGCTTAAATAAAAATTGCTTTATATGATGGGTCTGGTCTGGTTTAGCAAATGTCTCAAAAGCTTAGATATTCTTGTATAATCATTTACTAAGTATTATCATATTACTTTATTAGAAGATCAAGCAGCGCAATTTGTTTTCTAAAACTTGTACCTTCAAATTCTCAATTTCATCAGAGTGAAAGACTATTCTTAAAATAAAAACCGGAGAATTGTCAAATTTCATGAAGCCGTTTTGGGAAGCCAAATGGTTGTATTCATACTGTGTTACAGCTCGGCTAAGCCTTGCTTTTAGAATACCTACAGGGCATTTTTTTTTTCTAACAACAACAACAACAACAAAATGAAAATAAATTCGTTTCTTTTGAACATTAAATAACTTGGAAATATAATAATTGAAAAAAAAATCTAAAATTCAGTAGGCTCTCCCCCAGGATGGACTAAGAGATAATTGAGATTATGATTTTCTAAATAATTACTGTTTATTCTGAGGGCTGCTTAAAAGCATTGCATATTCACTGAGAGTTCATTAATAATCACAATGATCTCAAATGTTTGTATAATGTTTCACGGACGTTCATATAAATTTGCACATGAACTGTCAACACATGTCTACTCTTAAAGAATACATTTCTGCATCAGATTCACCTACACATAGTTAACCACTTTAGGCTATTGTGTGTTGAAGAGTTCACATTTGGCTTGTGTGGGCAAAATGACATTCTCAGTTCTTTAATAAAATGATCATATTGAACTCATTTCTGATCAGGTAAAGAAGCCACCCTGGAATGCTTTCCAAAAGCTCAATTATGATTCATTACTTTTTTCTCTTTCTATTCCTTTGCAACTCCTCTCTTTACGAAATTATATTGCCCCTCTTTACTTTATTCTAAAATGTAGTCCTTCAAACATTGTAAATAAACATGGGGGATTAGTTCAGTTAAGTAAGTAGCAGAGAGTCTTTGGTATCACAATAATATTTTCTGTAAATGTCTCAATCCCCTTTGTATTATTCCATTTTTATGCTGCTGATACGTACCAGAGACTGGACAATTTACAAAATAAAGAAGTTTAAGGGACTTGCAGTTCAACATGGCTAGAGAGGCCTCACAATCATGGCAGAAGGCAAGAAGTAGCAAAGCAGTTAAGAAACATTCAGCTAAATTTTTAACACATTGCTAAATTGTGGATTAACATGAAAGCAGAGAACCTTTGGGAGGCCAAAACACAAGGGAGTCTACATCCACTTGAAGTTTCCTCTCCATAAATTTCCACTAGGTCGGGTGGATAGGGCTGTCACTGTAGGAAAACCCGGAGATCCAGTGCAGATCCTTTCCCCCAGTGAAGCAAAAGTCTAAAGCTGTGAGGAAGACAGCAACCCCTGACATTCCAGGATACAGGTGTAAACCCGCTGTACCTGGAGGAAGGAGAGAAATCAATCCCTCCACTACTGGGGTAGAGTCGGGAAATGGAAGTCTCTGGTTATGCCAGCGACAAAGGGAATGAAGCTGTATAAAGACACCAGAGAATCTCCCAGTTTCACACCACTAAGCTAATAAGCACAGAGTAACAAGAAACAGTAGTGCACCTCTGGGGGAAGGGCAAGAGCATGAAGAGAGACTCTAAGATAAAAGCACAGAGAGAGAGACAGCCTAATGCTGACATTGAGGAAGAAATAATGAGAAAACCCTCTGACAAACTAGTCCCACGCCAAGAACATGCTAATGCCAGATAAATTTTAAGTCAGTGTACACTGAAGGTAATCAAAGCAATGATGAAAAGTAAACCCATCTAACCCCCTGACCAGATTGACTCACACTCTTACACTAACAGCAAAGGAAAGGAAAGCACATGCCTATTTACATGCATGAATGCCATTTATAAATCATATACACTCTATTCTCTGATCATAACAAAATTAAACTAGGAATCAATAGGAAAAGTAAACCTGGAAATATTCAAGTATTTGGAAATTAAACAATACACTTCTACATAATTCATGAGTGAAAAAATAAGTCTTAAAGGAATTTAGAAAATCATTTCAATTTAATAGAAATAAAAGCACAACATCAACATTTGTGGGATGCACCTAACTCAGTAGTTAGAGGGAAATCTATAGCATTAATGCTTACTTAAGAAAAGAGCAAAAGTCTGAAATCAAAGCTTCCATGTTAATAAACTAGAAAAAGAAAGGCAAAGCAAAAGTGAACAAAAGGAAGGAAATAGTAAAGATGAGGGCAGAGAACAATGATATTGCAAACCAAAAACAGTAGAGAGAATCGTGAAAAACGAAAGCTATTTGTTTTCTTAAAATTAATGAAATAGATACATTTCTAGTCATACTTAGCAAGAAAAAAGAGAGAATACGAAATTAACAATATCAACTATGAAGGAAATTAATCACTAAAAACCTGCAGATATTAAAATAATAACATAGGAATATTATGAATAATGTAATGCCCATGAAAGTTGGCAGCACAAAAAATGGACAGATGCCTTGAAAGAAAAACCACCAAAGCTCACTCAAGAAAAACAGATAAGCTAAATAATCTTGTATTTACTGGATTAATTCAATTTTAGTCAAAACCCTCCAAAGGAAACAAACAAACAAAAAACCTGATAGGTTCACTAATGACTTTACTCGTGAATTCTACCAACATTTGGGAAAAAAAAGTTATACCAATTCAATGTAAAAATTTTCAGAAAATATTAGAAGAGAGAATGTTTTCTAATGTATTTTATGAAGCTAACATTACCCTGAAAGTCAAATCAGACAAAGCCATTACAAGTAAACAAACTTACAAACCAATGTGCTTCATAAATATAGATGTACAAATGCTTAGCAAAACTGAATACAGCAATATATACAAATGGTGATATAACACTATCAAAGTAATTCCGTTGTACCAATAGACGAAAGAGAAAAAAATGATCATTTCAATCAATTCAGAAGAATCATTTGACAAAATATAATACCTGTTCATGATAAAAACTCAGGAAACTAGGGATCGAAGGGAACTTTCTTATTCTATTAAAATACACTTCAAAAATAAAATTTACAGCCAACATCACACTTAATATTAAAATGTGATTAAGTATGTAAAAGAAGCATAAAGCTGTGCAGTTAATATTAGCTGACTCTGAGTTACTTTTTAAACCACAGTAATAAAGATAGTATTATACTGGAGAAAGAATAGAAACATAAAACAACTGTGAAGAATAGAGGGTGCAGAAATAGGCCCACACATATGTGGTGAATTGATTTTTGGAAAAGTTGCAAAAGACAATGGAAAATGGATGGTCTTTTCAACAAGTGATGTTGGAACTATTGAACATTGAGGACCAAAATAATTAACCTCAACTTATACCTTTCGACATAAGCAAAATTAAGTAAAAAGAAATCATATCCTAAATGCAAAACTAAAACTAGAAAGCTCGTTTATAAAAGCATCGGAGAAAATCTTTGTGAATGAATGTGAGTTAGATAAATATTTTTTAAGTGTAATATGACAAGTATATACTATAAAAGAAAAAATATATATAAAATGTACTTCATTAAAATTAAAAATTTTACCCTTCAAAAGATAATGTTAAGACAATAAAAAAGAAAGACCAGATGGGAGAATATATTTGTAAAATACATATCTGATGAAGGATTTTCTCCAGAATGTATAAAGGATTTTCTCCAGCATGTATAAAGGATTTTTTTCTCCAGAATAAAGAATTTTAAAGCTCTTTTCTAAGAAAACAAACCAACCAACCAACCAATAAAAATGGTCCAGATATTTCAACAGCCATTTCAATGAAAAAGAAATACAGTTGTCAGGTAAGTTCATTAACAGATATTGTAAATAGTGTACTCAATATCACCAGTGATTAGGGAAATGCACATTAAAACCAAAATGAGCTATATGGAAGGAAGTATTCTAAGATGGTCCCACAATGATCCATGCCCTTGTATATTCCCCTTTCACTGAGTGTAAATAGGGCTTGTAACTGTGATGAAATATCACTTCCAAAATTAGGCTATGTTACACGGCAAAGGTGAAGGGATTTTGCAGATATAATTAAGATCCCTTCTCAGTTGATTTTTAGCTAATTCAAAGGGACATAATCTAGGTAGATCTAATTTAATTTGGTGAGCTCTTAAAAGAGGGTTTAGTGGTTAGAAATAGGAAATCAGCGCAATGTTCCTATTGGCTCCAAAGAAGTAAACTGCCATTTTGTGAGAAGATCTGAGAATGAGAGACCTCCAGCAGCTGAGAGTGGCCTCAGGCTAATGGAGAGCAAGAAAACAGGGGCCTCAATCTTAAAATATAAAAAACTAAACTCTGCCAACAACCTGAATTAGTTTGGAAGAGGACTCTAAGCCTCAGATGAGATAGCAACTCCACTGACACTTTGATTTCCATCTTGGGAGACCCTGAGCAGAGTATCCAGCTAATCTGTGACTAGCCTTCTGTCTCACAGGACATTTGAGATAATAAATTTGTGTTGCTTTAAGGTGCTTTGTTTGTGGTACTTGGTTATGCAGCAATATAAACTAATAAAATACCACTGCACGCTTATGAGAGTGGTCAAACAAAAGCCGACAATAGTAAGTGCTATTTGCGATGACGCAGAATGATTTGAACTCATATGCTACTGAAGAAATGCAAAATTCTACAAATACTTCACAAAATAACTTGTCAGTTTCTAATAAAGATATACATACACTCAGCACATGACCCAGTAATCCTTTGCTTAGGTATTTATTTCAGAGATGTGATCATCTATGTTCACACAAAAACTTGTAGGCAAATGTTTATGGTGGCTTTATACATAAATGTCAAAAACTTAAAGAACCCAGATGTCCTCCGTGAAAGGTTAACCTGTGGAACACCTGTGCAGTGGAATACTATTCATCAATAAAAAAGATAGAATGTTTGATACATGCAATTACATTGATGGATAAGCTAAGTGAAAAAAGTCTATGTACTTTATGAATTCATTAATTTCAGAAAAATTCATACATACATACATTTCAGAAAAGGAAAAATTATAGAGAAATAAAATAAGTAGTTGCCAGGGATTAGGGTGATCAAACATATTAACTATAAAGGGACATGAGGAACTCTTTGAGCTGATACAACAGTTCGGTATTTTGATTTTGTGGTGGTGACTACATACAATTTGCCAAAACTCATAAACTATACACAGAAAGTATTCATTTCATTGTATATAGCGTATACCTCAATTAAAATATTGATTTAAAAAATAAAATATAGCTGCTGGATTAAAATATCAGTCGCTTAATATAGCAGAAGTTTATCTCTTGCTCAGAAAATTTCAAAATAGACATTTGCAATCAATCCATGAGCAGTTCTCCTGCACGTGGTGATTCAGGAACCAAATTCCCTCCATCTTGTTCATATGTCCAATATATGAACCCCAGGCTGATCTGCTTCAAGTTGTATAAGAGAAAGAGCATGGGTTTTCATACGTTAGAGGGCCAGGCCTGAAAGTGACTTGGGTCACATTTGTTGACAATGTGACCACTGCGCAGCACTGAGTCCAGAGCTATAGCTAACTGAAAGGAGGCAGTAGAATACACAAGTGGTTTGTATAAACAAAATATGTTTTGTGAATAGATAACCGGTCTATTTATTGCTTTTACAGTAAATATTAAAGCATAGACTATTTCCCACATATAATAAAGTCTAGGCCTTAAAATTAAATAAATAAAAACAAAAAAACATAAGATATAGCAAGTGATAATAAGAATGGATGTTTATTTTGTAGAACACTAAATTATTAAGGAACATTTCTGCTAGAATAATGTATCATTTTAAAGTGAATTGAGAAAAACATTCTTGCACAAAATATTTACCTATGATGTTATCTTTCGGAATTCTTCCAACTTGTGGCTTGTCTTCTGAGTTGCAGTTCAGATAATTTTCCGCTTTGTCACTTTGCCTCCTCAAATTCAAATTAGAGAGGTATACCTGGAACAAGGATGACTTCCTGAAGAAAATCTTTACAAAATACTTTTATTTTCTATGGATAGCTGTTAAATGAGATTTTAGTCCATTTGTCTAACATTAGTATCCTAATTAGATTTCACTCTAATTTTTTTTTTCTTTCCTGATACAAGATACTCAGGGATAAAATAAAGAAAAAAATTGTGTTTGGATTCACTTCAAGAAAAAGCCTTAATATTGATGGACCCTTCAAAATAGTATTTAGTGACTTAGATTGGAAAATCCTTTAGAGAATTTGAGACAAATAAACATAATTTGGGATATCATAACATTTTGGTTGCTGGATCATACATCATATAGTAGCATCTACATGAAACGCTGATTATTATCTATTTTTCCATATGTAAATTCATTTAGGGTTGATTAGTAAACAGTATTAGCAGTTTTAATAACCTGCAATGTGATTTTGTTTTAAATTCATAGAATATTTAACATTATTTTCCAAATATTGGGTTTTGTAGTTGGTTCAAGTAATCCCATAAGTCACTGATGATGAATGAGAGATCTATCACAGTGTAATAATCTAACCTTAGAAATGTTAATTCGAACAATTCTCACCAAAAGTGCCAAATAAAATTATTTTCTCATCCCATAAATACCATCAAATCATTGTTTTAATAAAATTCTAGAAGGAAAAATGCAAAAAATGGATATTCTGGCCTTCTTTTAAGGGCAAGGAAGTAAAATGGCATGGTTTTCCAATTATCCCATAGCATAATAAATCAGATATGACATTATAGATGCTGATCATCTGTGTATAAATGCAGATTTTTTTGTATATCTAAATTTCATTACTCAAATATTTTATGATCTATAAACTAATTTCACTTTAAAATTACAATCTTATGAACTTCTTCTATCAGTCATCATCTATGGTTATTAATGCAAGGGATGTGGCATGTTTGTGTTAAATTGGCACAGCATGAAGTGTGAATTTTGTGATATATTTTAAACTCTATGTTCATGAATTGTTTTCTTCTGAGTGGGTGGATCACAGCTATATAAAGACACATTATGCTTCAAGGTCTGTCTCAATTTGAAATATATATATTTATTTACAGAATATAAATAAGAAACAAAATGAGGAAAATTAAATTTGAAGAACTCAATATTTCAAAAGCTTGGAGCATTATTTTTAAAATTAGTTTTGAGGAGAGATTAATCAGAGGAACAAAGATTAAGGAAAAGTATCAGCCTGATTCTCATGAAAACTAATAGCGTCAAAGAAAAATGTGACCAAGCAAAGTAGGAAAAAAAAAACAAACAAGCACTGTAAGGTAGATTGTTTTGAGTGTGCCTTTTTGTTGTTGTTGTTTCTAAAGATATCAGAGATTCTTAAATTTTATTCTGCATGGTAAATCTGGTCTTATAAAGTGGATTAGATACCAATCAGTCATTACTCAAATTACTAATTTGTTTTTAGAACTTCTTTATCTGGAACTTCATAGAGCTTGGTCAAAATAGCCCAGAAATTTAACATGCTACATATTAACACTAAATTCTTATGTTTTTCATGTATAAATATCATACAGCATAAAATTTGGACTAACGTATAAGACATAGGTGCAGAAAAATGTAATTCATATACATATATGGCAAGTCTTCAAAATATATTTTCTTCCTTTTGTTTTATCTCCTTGTCTACATTGTGGTCATATTACATGAAAACAAGACTAATACTCTATTAAGGTTCCAGCTTAATAATAATATAATTTACTACAAAGAACAGTTTGAGTGCTATCTAGTTCATTTATTCACAAATATTTACCATGCACCAACTATTGCCAGGCATTATGACACAAAGTGTAAAAAAATTACATGCTACCTTCAGGGAATTAATAGTCTAGTCCTATAAATGTTAATTTGAATACTTTAACTAAAAGTGCTTAATGTTGTGATTGGGGTTACATGCTGTGGAGGAAAGTTATATGGTAATATGTGAACATAGAAGAAGAGATCATGGAAAACTTGAGTGAGGAAGTAAAATCTTAGTAATGAGTGTGATTTGGAAAATGAGCATGCCTCAGTTAGCAAGAGTATTCCTGGCAGAGGAAAGAGGGTGTAGAAACCCACTACTGCAGAGGGAGCACAGATGAGGAACAACAGTGACCGGGACAGAAAGAATGAGAAGGGTATGAAACATCAAACTGGAGATGTGTGTGCTCGCTGGACTTTGTAGGGCCTGGTAGGTCATGAATAGGTCTTCTGTCCTTTATCTAAGATTAATGAGAAGTTCTCAAAGTGTTTTACGTTTGTGTGTGTGTGGAGGAAGGATGCATAGCGTTGCAATGAGAAGATCTCAATTTCAGAAAGCTCTTCCTGACTTGCAGTGGAGACGACAGAGCCCTTAGTGTCAGGAAGACCAATAGGGAAGTTACTGAAATCATCTAGGTAACAGACATTGGTGACTAGCCTTGTTTCCAGGGGCTACTTTCCAAGACTTCAAGCCTCTATTCTACAAAAAGGAAGCTTATAGGGTCTTATAAGCTTAATTTTCTTACAGTGGTGATCAAAATTTAACCTCTTGTATGGAATTAGTATACTTAGTATACTTCATCAGCAGTGTTGGCTATTTAGAAAGTTGGAAATGAAGAGAAAAAAAGCTGAAGTGTAGAACATATTAAGGAGAAGTTAGGAAGACTTCTGGGGAAAAAAAGTTAGGGCAGAAGAGAACGTGTCAAGTCTGTATATCGAGATGACAAATCCTGTGTGTTCTAAGCTGTATTAGTTATCTATTGCTGTTTAACAAATTAACCCCAAATGTGATGGCTTAAAACAACATTTTACTATCTTACAGTTTCAGTGGGTCAAGAACCTGGGTGCAAAGTACCAGGGTCCTCCTTCTCAGGGTCTTTCACAATACTGCAGTCAGGCGTCAGTGTAGGTGTCAGATGCAACGTCATCTGGAAAGTCTACTGGGGAATGGTTCTTTTCCTAGCTCACTCATGTGATTGTTGGCAGGTCAGTTGCTTCCATGCTTTTGGAAAGAATTCCTCAGTTTCTTGCTGCTTTGGTTGACAGTCACCCTCAGTTTTTTGCCACATAGGCTACTTCATGGAGCCACTCTCAATATGACAAAGAAAATAAGACAAATCAGAGAGAGAATGCATAAGATGGAATTTATAGTCTTTTAAAACCTAATCTCAGAAGTGACACTCCATTACTTTTTTTCCATTCTATTTGTTATAAGCAAGTTACCAGCTCTAGTTCACAAGCAAGGGGAGAAGATTACACAAGAGAACAAATACCAAGAGGTAGAGATCACCGGAGGCCATTTTAGAAGCAGCCTACCATAGAGGGTAAGCTCTAAAATGCACAGCAAACATGAAATGGGAGAAACAATAAAGTCATGATTTGGAAGTTGCCCATTCAAAAGAAGTATAAATAAAAAGCATTCTGGCGTATTCCAGGACATAAATCTGAAAATTAGAATGGGGGCGGAAAAGATTCGAACTCCTAGGAAATAATGTTGTAAAGGAGACAACAGGTTCTAGGCAAACTAGTGATACAAACCACACGGTGAGTTAATTGAATGTTTCCTTTTTTGGCATTTCCCACTAGGTTACAAGCTCCAAGACAACAGGTGCTATGTTGTCATTTACCTTTATAACCACAATATCTTGCATAGTGCAAGAATATCTTAGGTGCTCAATAAATATTACATGAAGGACAAAGGACTTTGACCTATTAATCTTGTTTTAAAAGGCTTTCTCTGAGCAGGACTGGGACGTTATTTCCCATAGGAGATCAGTCATTAGATGGCAGTGACTTTTAGTTTCATAATATTTATTTGTAACAATGATGATAGTTTGGGAGAAATGAATTATGTTTGAAATCCTGTTTGCATACATTATGAGAGATATCATATTCCCAGTCTTTTCAGTGACACATAGTTAGAATTTGGACAAAGAGAAAAGAAAGTAGGAGTAATGTAGCTATAATTCATAGGATCTATCTTCTCTATTTTTAAGAAGCTTACAAAGTGGAAAGTCTTGACACATAATGGAAACTAAAAATGGAAATCCCAGAAAATTTGTAACAAGTATCAAATAAATTATTACAACTTAAAAGATACTAGCATTTGAAGGAGACAAAAGTTACTAGAACAGGGACGATCAGGAGAATCTCATAGATGACATGGGAATTCCTGGGATGAGATTGTGAAAAGAGAGGAAGAACTAGGCATTCTGGGTACACAAGAATATGGGTGAATATTCTAGGAAGAACTGAGGAGAAGCACAAGGCCAAGGAAATGGCTGCTGCTTTTCTTCTGACCAGTGTCATGACTCACATGTGGCTTGTTGGCAATTTTTAGAACTTAAAATAAGAGGCAAGTATAGTTTAAGAATGACTTTGCCTCCTTGCTTTTAACTTTGATTAATCTGCCTGGGTCACACTCTCTTCATTTATGAAACTGGGAATCATGATAATCTAACCTCATGGGTTTCATGTGAGGATGAACTAACACCTGTGACAAGGATAGATTGTCAATTGGCTTATTCGCTCAACAGCCATTCCTAATGCTCTTTTCCCTTTGATTTCTCCTACCACTCAGGCTGGAGGTACAAATTTTCTACTGTCCTAGCCTTCCAGCCAGAGGACTCCCTTTCTGAATGTGAGATTTCAGAAAGTCATCTTGGAAGGGCTTCACTTTTCATAATTAAAAGACAAAACTTTCTGAAACCTCTAGGATCTCTCCAAAACTTTAGCTAAAGCTTCTACACACAAAGATGTTAGGTTGTAGTTTGTAGGTATAGAAATAACAGAAAACAGATGATATCAGCACTGGATGATAGTGAGATGGTCCATAAACTGAACTGATAGAGCAGAAGCCTGGAGCTAGACAATGGAAATCTCCTAGGAATTCACAAGTTCCCTGAAATTACATGGGATTTTCCACAGACATCTGGTGGGGAAAGCTAATTTTAGATGGTACATAGTGATTTGCACTGTTATTAGAGTTACAGGCCTAATAAAAGACAATTCTGTAATGCCCAAATTGTGTAGAGACAGCTGTAATTTGTTTGTATGAATTATACCGAGTTTCTCATATATTTAATATTATTCAATAATAAAGCATAAGTACAAATTATTTAGTAATACCTTTTGATTTGTAATCCTAAAAGTTAGAAGATTATCTTAATTAGGACTGTGTAAATTATAACAATACAGAGGAAATACAGGAAGGTTTGTGCAGATGACATTCTGGAAGAGACAATTTGGGGGAAAACCTACGATTACCAGATGAAATATTTCAGAAAGTGGCCCAGAAATACTGTATTGTGGCCATATTTCTTATTTCCATTGTAATCATTCTCATCAGATGCACATACATCAGTAGATTCCTTTTAAGGAATTCTTTGCTTGGCCATTTAGCATTTGACAGCGTTGGCCACTCTCTACTACTTTAATTTCCATGATACAAGTTTTTTCTGGTCCCCTCAGTTTCTTATTCCAGTTTCCTATATGTGTCTTCTTCCTCTCTACACTTTTTGGCAATTAGTGACTGTCAAAGCCTATCCTTGGTTTGCTCTTTTCTTTCTACTCACCCTATCTTTATCTGTCCACTAATAACAGATATTTCTGTAACTTTCTCCCATACCACTCTCCTGAGCTTTTCCTGGATGGCTTACAAGCATCTCCAACTCAACAATTCCAATACATATTCCTCATTATCTTTCCTTCAAGATCTACTTCCCCTCCTATTCTCACTTGTGGTGAAGGATACTTCCAATCACAGACTTCCACCCAATCACCAAATTCTCTAGCCACACCACTGCTTCTATTTAAACCCTTATTATAGCTTACCTGAGGCCATTTCCTGAACTGCTTCCCAAGTGCTAGTCTGATGACACTCCACCTGCCCTCCATATTGTCATTAAAGCTATCTTTCTAAAATGCAAAGCTGTTGATCCTGCTTCATAATAAAATCCTCTTTAACGCATGTATAATAAAAAAAAATTACATAGCATTTGGGGCATTTAATGATTGTTTCTTCCCTTGGTCAATCTCACTGTGCCCTATACCTTGGGCTACAGCCATACCAAAGGACTTGTCCTCCCACAAACGTGCCTTTTATCAGGCTTCTAGCTCACTGAAATGCCTCTTTCTGCCTAGTGATAATCTTTCTGTGAAGCCATCTTGATTCCTCACAAGTAGAAGTAAACTATATATATATATATTATATGTATATATATTTTCCATGCTAGTAGATGGTATACTCTAAAATCAGGGGGCACTTGTTTATATTTCTTTATTCTCAGCACTGGTATATTATTTTAAGTATTCAATCACTATGTGTTAAATTGATTAATTAATGCATAAATGGTGAAACGAATAAGTATTCAAATATGTGAATATTCTTTGTTATTTTGCTGATTTCCAGTTAGAAAGCTATTATCTGTTTTCTTTGCTTGCTCACAACTTGTGGCTGTCTCCTGCGTGCTAATTGTTATACAAGTCATACCAGCCTTTAAAATCCATGAAACAGTTTTTATTGGCACTGACATTTTCATCCTTTGATCCTTTACCACATTGCAGTTTCACAGAGTCCAATAGTTTCAAAGCTTGGACTGAATGGTTTTTGAACCTATATATACCCAGAGCTGGTCTGTGTCTTAAATGTACAAATTTAACTCCATATTGCAGGGCACATTCCATGATCAGTTTATAAGAGTCCATAATACTGAGTGCCATCAGTACCACTTGTTTGTTTTTTCCTTTGCCCTTATTAGTCATACGTCAAAGTTTTATGGATTGACTATGTCATATGTCTAAAAAGATTGAGACCCATTTTAATAATTTAGTGTCTAATATATATAAACTATTCTGTTTACAAATGCATTCTGATAGCTATGCCAACTTTTAAATGATTGTTGTGCTCTAGTCCATGCTTTAAATCTTTACTTGTATCAACCCATTTACTTCTTATAACAAATCCATTAAGTAGATAACATTAATATCTCCAGAGAAAAGATGTGAACTATTAGGGACAGAGGGATTCAGCAACTTGACCAAGATCACAAGGCTGGTTCATGGCAGAGCCTCAATTTGAACTCAGAAAACTGGGCTCCAAAGCCTGTACACTTAATCACCTCTCTATTCTAAACAAACGTAAAGAAACTAACTTTATTTTTCAGGGTAGTCCCCTGGGGAGGTATATACTTATTACAATAATGCTGTGTTTTCCCATAATATTAAATGGATTCTTCTTTTGGAATTACCTGCAGAAGTGGTTTGCTGGTCTCATGAGCATTGTAATCTGTAGACTGTGCTATACTCTAACACTCTTCTCCTTTCCCAGTCTTTCCTTCTGCTCTTCTCAGCTTCACTTTTCTCCTTTCCTTAACTCTGATTTTTGGTCAACAGTCCATAAATGCCCCAAGAGCATGGCTGGGATGACATTCAGTGGAGCAGCCTACCCCAATGCTGCCCTATCTCAGCCCCAGAGGAAGTGATGAAGGGCCACCCTCGGAGTAAAGCCTAAGGATGTCCGATGTGTTAAATGTACATATTCCTCTCAAATTCATGTATTGGAACGTTAAACCCCAAGGTGATAACATTAGGAGGTGGGGCTTTGGGGAAAGTTATTAAGTCACAAGAGTTCCACTCTCCTGAATAGATTAGTGCTCTTCAAGAGGCTAAAGAAAAGACCCTAGTCCCCTTTGCCCTTTTCTCCCTTTCTGCCATGTGAGGATGCAGCCAACACCAAGTGCTGACACCTAGATCTTGTACTTCTCTGCCTCCAGAATCATAAGAAACAAATTTATGTTCTTTATAAATTACCCAGTTTAAGGTACTTTGTGATAGCAGCAGGAACAGTTAGACAAGATGCTTGAGGAAAGTCCTTCAGGAAGCAGGCTAGAAAGCAACATTGTAGGCCGGGCGCGGTGGCTCAAGCCTGTAATCCCAGCACTTTGGGAGGCCGAGACGGGCGGATCACGAAGTCAGGAGATCGAGACCATTCTGGCTAACACGGTGAAACCCCATCTCTACTAAAAAAAAATACAAAATCTAGCCGGGCAAGGTGGCGGGCACCTGTAGTCCCAGCTACTCGGGAGGCTGAGGCAGGAGAATGGTGTGAACCCGGGAGGTGGAGCTTACAGTGAGCCCAGATCGCACCACTGCACTCCAGCCTGGGCAACAGAGCGAGACTCCGTCTCAAAAAAAAAAAAGAAAAGAAATCAACATTGTATACTGCTTGTTCTCTTTCTACCTGACTCTTTCTATGTGACCAATCCATCATATGGCAGCAACTGACTGCAAATCATTTAATCAAGTCAATTGGAATCAAGAATCTCTGTTTTGTAGAGTCTGTTAATAGTTTTGTGCTTTTACAGTAAAAGTGCACTAGTTTTCTTTTCAGGAACCTATTTCACTTTCTTTTTTAATTTTTGTATTTTGGTAGTCTGACTTGCATGAGTCAGAGGAGAACATGTGACCCAGGACTGGGCTGTGAGAGTAAGGCCTGGAATTTTTGCTATAACTATGGGGAAGATGTCTGCCCGAGATCAAAGCTAACATAGTGTCCAGAGATGGAAAGAGAAAGATAACTGATGTTACTATTTGAGCTCCTAGGTCCATATGTATGTAGGTCAATTAATTCCCCTGGATTTTCAGTGAAGTGTATTGATTTTTCAGTAAGGCAGAGTAAAACAGGTTGTATAAACCACCATATTTTTGACTACTAAATAATTGATAGCATACTAATGTTAATCAGGTAATATTCACTCAAATTGATTATCAGCTTGGTTGGATAACCCTTAGTTAACACATATTTTTTTCTAACTAGCTACCAAATACATATCAAGCCTCATGTAGTAATGCAATAGAGTCATTGGTCTTCTAGTTTTCCGAGGAACATTATAAAGCAAGAACATCCTCATTTATTCATTCATTATAAAAAAGCTATTATGAGCTTTCCCAGTGTATTTGGCAGGAGTATACAATAGTGGAAATAAACCTATTTTCTGGCTTAATTAAGGTCACAGACTTGTAGCAAGATGGGCATCAATTACATAAAATAAAAATGTAATCACAAAGAGAAGTGTAAAATTACAACTGTTGTAAGGATTTCCACGTAATCATTGGAAGGCCTATACTAATAACAGAGGCATTTGACCTTATCAAGGAGGCTGGAAAATTTACCTTCCTTAGTAAATGACTTCAGGCTACCCCTTTTAAGGGCTAAGCATGAGTTCAGTGAAGGCTACTGAGAAGTCACCCACCATTCCTTTTTCTACCTGTGGAACACCAACTTAGTGCTCAGCTAACATATTTCCACCTCCTTCTGCCCCTGGGGAAAAGTACAATGATGCCCTCTGAAAGAGCCCTAAGGAGGATCACCTAGCATAGGCCCTGGGAGTGATTTCAGGCATATTGAAGCAGCAAATTCTCTTGTCCATAGTAGCTGGGACATTATCTAATGGGGAGGTTTCATGTCCCAGTGGCCTGCCCCCTGAGCTGGCCCAACGAAAGAGGCCCAACAGAGGGGATGGTCAGAGTCAGGGTCTCCAGAGCATAGGGCCCAGAGCAAGAACCACACTTGACCAAATCTAAGGACGGATGCAACGACACTTAGATAAGTTTTGAAGACAAAGCCTGTAAGTGGAATAGAGGTACAGAGGAGGTGAGTGAGAGTATGAGAAAAAGGAACAGCATGGCTCAGTTTTTTAGTGAGAAAACACATTCTTCATCATGAGAAAGCTAGCTTGTACTTCAAGTTGCTCCTTCATTTCTTAAAATGTCTGACCTGTGAATATAAACTATCCAAAAAATATGACAACAAATGTCATGAAATGTAGGTGGGCTAAAATTTCTGCATGGTATAATTTTCATACTAAGCTATATCTCAAAATAACTAAATCACACAATCACGTACACAGAGAGATGTACAACAAATAAATAGCCTCCATCCCCCAAAGCCATTTTTTTAAAGAAATTATATATTCCATATGGCCTGCAGCTGTCTAATCACTCTGGGACTAGTTCAGCTGAGTGATAGTCATTGAATGTGTCCACAACCTTTTTAGTGACAGGAGCAATATACCTACACTTTTCTTGTTAGATTAAGTAGCAATCGGTGGGTGGTAATTTAGGGCCCCTCATATATGGGTGCATAAGGAAGTATGGCAATAATGTTAGTCATTATTGAATTCTGAATGTTAATCATATTCAATGCGCTAGCTAAATTTCAAGGTTTCAAGGGGCTTAGTTTAGCACTGTTGCTGAACTTGAAAGAAGTTATACATCTAAAACATGCATAGATTTATTAAGGCAACGTGTTAGACTCACAGACATATAGGTGACTTAATATGTAAAGAATACTTTAAAAAATAAATACCAGGACGTAATTTCTTCATATTATTTTCTACTTTGGCTCTGAATACGTCAACAGTGGCAATTTAGCTGTAAAATGATTTGTCCCTCTAAACCAATGTTATCAATTATTGTCATTAAGAATAAGCATCTTTCTTTAAAAAACAAAAAAAAGGCGGAGACTTCACAGTCTGTAGAACACTTCTAAAATAATACCCTCAAAAAAAGTCTTTTTTCACTATACATTAGAGTTTTAACCAAATTAGGTTTTATCTTCTTTAGAAAATGGTGTATCGTTGGCTGGGCCGCGCGTGGCTCAAGCCTGTAATCCAGCGCTTTTGGAGGCCGAGACGCGGCGGTCAGAGTCAGGAGATGGAGACCATCCTGGCTAACACGGCGAAACCTGTCTCGGTGGACTAAAAAAATACAAAAAACTACGGGCAAAGGTGGCGGCGCCTGATAGTCCCAGCTACTCGGGAGGTCTGAGGCAGGAGAATGCGTAACCAGGGAGGCGGAGCTTGCAGTGAGCTGAAGATTCCGGCCACTGCACTCCAGCCTGGGCGGCAGAGCGAAACTCAGCCTCAAAGGGAAAATAAATAAATAAATAAATAATAAATAAATAATAAATAAATAAAATAAAAAAGAAATGTATATTTAATCAGACATTATCATAACATCCAGTTTAGCAATTTTTTGTCATTAAATAATTTAAGTTAAATTCCAGCTTCCCCTCTATGTAAATAGCTCAAAATTGCTTAGAGCAGAAGCTCTCAAATATGGTCTCTGCTAGAGGTAATTTACTTTTTTTTTTTTTTTAGGAAAAGACTTTTTAGTTATATTACTCTCTATGTAAAACCCAGAGGAAAAAGAGAACTGAGATTCTTTTACTTTTGATAAATCAAAAATGTTGAAACTTTCAGTTTAAAATTTTCCCCAGGGCACTATAAAGAAAACTGTCAGGAGATAGTTTGAAAAGAATGTTATAACATTTAGAAGCTTATAAATAACATTAAAACAACATAGGTCCATTGCATAAATGAGCATCTAACTATTTCTATCAGGCTTGAAATTTTCATGAACCTAACATTTCTTCATTTCGTATTATATGTGAGGTCTATATTGCACTCCCAGAGTTTTTTTTTTTTTTTTTTTTTTTTTTGTTTTTTTTTTTTTTGGAGTAACTAGAGCTGTGTGGGAAAAAGGTGAAGCAAAGGAAGGTTAATGAGGGTGAGAACAAAGGGCCTTGGACCTGACATCTTTCATTCACTACCCACTTCAGGAAAGGGGGCTTCTCCTTCCAGGACTGACAATCAGGCACCTTATATCACTCAAAAATCAAGCTACACTTGATTAAAGCAAGAATGAGACATTTCATACATGGCAAAGGAAGCCAAACCCTTTGAGGTATAAAATGTATTTCTCTATCTGAAGATGAATAACATAGTTGAGGCAGTTTTGAACTACCAACTCACCAAAAACTGTACTAGTTTCCACTGTTTTTATAGCCCATTTAAGGGGTGCTTTTGATCTGCAAAATTGTTCCATGGTATTCTCCTTCAGATTAAATTCTGAATTGACTTTTGCAAAAATTTCATATTAAGAGCCAGGTAGCACCCAAATAACTCAAATTGCCATGCATCCTATCCTTAACTAAAACATTCCAGGACAAGTGTGTCTTTAAGCCAGGAAAGCTATAAAAATAATGATTATTTTAATCTCTATGTACTTCCTTGGGGTGAAAAGGGGCTGGAACATTTTGGGTACATATTTGTTGAATGGACTATAAAATAATTATTGAATATTTTCAAGGACAGCAACTAATAAATCCTATGGAAAAGAACAAAGCAGAAGCCAAAAATATGCAAAGTATAAATGTTCAAAGTTCCAGAATGTCAACTCACTCCAACTTCTTAAATAAGTCATCTACTAACACTCAGTCTGTCTTCCCCTCTGTTCCTGACAACTCCCAATTTCATATCATTTGCAAATTCAATTAGCCTGCTCTTTACTCCCATCACATAACCCATCTGACCTCCTCTGTCTTTCTGCTCCATTTCACCCTTCTATCCCCACAGACTCTCCTAGGAACAGAGGAATACATTTTGTAAGTCCTATCCATCTCTACTTTCTATTTTCTTTGCCATGCTCAAAAGAGGCATGCTAAGAGGACAAATAGATATATATGTGCATTTTGGTACCTGAATAGAAACTCTCTGGAATAGTTTTGTCCATTTATTATTATTATTTAATGTATGCAAAAATTGGATATGTTTATACACAGATTAATAATTTTACATGCAGCATTTCTATGTGCATTTATTATTTGTTATCTACAAAGGCCACATGGGGAATTTGATGTTATATGGCTGTGACATCAAATTCATATTGTGTGTCTCAGTGTGCACAGCAAAAATAAATTTGTCTTGGACTCTAAGCTACCTGCATGGTTATAGGTGCAAATATCATTAAATAAAAAGTATTTATATGTTGGTGTTGACCTTTTAATTAAATGGAAATGGCCAGAGTCAATCATCTATTGACAGGTATTTACATAGCAAATAATTATAGGTTAAGGAGATTATTTCAGTTATAAAATCTGAGGGCAAGTCATGCAAACTTTAGAAATAGGGTTGCCAAGTAATCTGTAAGAACATGTAATTGCTATGTTTTTAACTGGCATTTACCAAGAAAAACTAAAATCTTACGGTAAGTAATATTGTGAAGCGACTTGTAATTGAAGGCATCAGTATAATTTTTATTTTCTTAGTGATTAGGAGTTTGAAATCTCTAATAATATTTTCATTCTTACTCAACATGTGAAAAATTTAGAGCATCTCACCATAGAACTCTTTGTACAAGTACTTTGCTCTGTTTTTAGAGAGCTAGGACATTTCAAAGCTGTCTCGGGGATCATCTCAGCTCATCCTGATTTAAGCCCCTAGGGCAGCAATTCATAGCTTTCAATGCCGTAGAAATAGTATTTCTTGAAAATTCTATGTCCAGCATTAATAAAGACAGTGGTGAAACTATGAAGAATCATCTCAACAGAATTTCTGACAATTTGATAATTTGATGCATATGTTTTAAAAGATATTACATCTTCATATAAAGGTGTTTGGATTTTGGCTCCAGAAATTGGACCGACTGTCAGAACACTACCCTCTTCCCTCCCTCCTTGTCCCTAGACTCACCTATAGTTGCAAATTACTATTCAGTCCTCCAATTCCCTAAATTTCAACCTTTTGTAATGAGAAGGGCATCAGTTAGGACTGATTGCTAAAAATTCAAATAACACTTTTGCTGAAGTAATTTTCTCAAGTTACCTTTCATGTATTTACATAATAATGTTCTTGATGTCCCACCGTTAAACTTTAAGTGGACTTAAATTGAGACTACTGTAGGTCTACAATACTGATGGTTTATGTATCACAACTGCTCCAGATTAACTCACTGCTCTGGCATTGTATCTTGTGTATCTTTTTTACTTACATGTTGCTGAAATTTAAGAGGGAATGTCAATGGATCTGGACATCAAATGAGATCCTTCCCAACTCTGTCAGTAAAATAAACCAGGAGATGGAGAAGATGTGAACAGTACAAATGGAAATTGAAAGGAACTCTCAAACTCAAAACATACCTTTTGAAGTTATCACTAAGTGATTATTCAAGTGGGTGTATATATACTTGTTTTAATAATGTCATCTTTCACCTGTCATTTGGAGAGGTACAAATTCAAATAGTTTTAGCTTTAGAAGAAAGCATGGACAGTGAGAATTCTATGGAGAAAACCTACTGCCACTGGATTCCATAAGAATATTGGCACTTCCACAGACTAAATAATAACAACCACAAGAGATAGAACAATGCTGAGCACTCTCTATGTGCCAGGCAAATGCAAAGTGCTTCATGTCTTTTAACTCATTAACCCCTTTATTCAAATGGAAAAACTAAGGCATAGAGACAGAATTCTCACTTCTGGAACTTTTATATTTATGCCAAACTTCAGCATGTTTCTGTTTCAAACAGTGCTAGCTTCACAGGGACCAATGGTTTTATTTCTTGTTGTGTCTTTTTCTTCTTTCATTATCTTTACTCTATGAATCCAATTTTCAGAAAATAAAGTTTGATATTAATCTGGCTTCATACACTAAATAAAAGCTTAGAGAAAATATGCATCTGGCTATATAAATACACACACACATACACAATGCATTGTTAAAAGTAAGTGCCCTTTTATTTTTTTCCATTTTCTTTGCTTAAACACTCCTCATAAAAATGGTATTTCTTGGCAAGAAAAGGCATTTTTCCTTTATGTCAGAGTCACCGCTAAGTTCACATTTGTATTTGCAAGTTCTGTTTCCAACTTTCCACTCTAGTTCTATCCCCCACAGCAAGAAGAAAATCACGGCATTTGCATATTGTGTTTATGAAGTAGAGTAGCTGTCTTTTTTTTTTTTTTTTTTTTTTTTTTTTTTTTTTTTTTTTTTTTTTTTTTTTTTT
>NW_016809830.1:955971-1006116 GCF_001698545.2 Rhinopithecus bieti | reverse complement strand
GCTTACAGCGCAGTATTGGGGTGGGAGTTACCCGATTTTCCAGGTGTTGTGTGTCTCAGTTCCCCTGGCTAGGAAAACGGATCCCCTTCCCCCTTGCGCTTCCAGGTGAGGCGATGCCTCGCCCTGCTTCAGCTCTCGCTGGTCAGGCTGCAGCAGCTGACCAGCACCGATTGTCCGGCACTCCCTAGTGAGATGACCCCAGTACCTCAGTTGAAAATGCAGAAATCACCGGTCTTCTGTGTCGCTCGCGCTGGGAGTTGGAGACTGGAGCTGTTCCTATTCGCGAGTAGCTGTCTTAAGAGAGAAGCACTAAGGGGTTAGAAATCATGAACATACAAACTTGTTGTCGCAGAATCCTAATCCAATATATTTGTACTTTACTTTTATATATTTCTCTGCTTTCAATTAAGATGCCCTATTAAATAGCATTCAAACATGTGAAAGCAAAGACAGAGCCTGACAGAATTTCAACAGGTTCTGTGCATTCATACTGTATGTCACCTCTTAATTAGCAACCAAAACGCAATGAACAGATTGTACAGTTTACCATCCTAGCCCAGCTCCTACACTTGCTATTTGTGCATATACAGCATATTTAAAGAGACCCCATCCAGTGGGATTTTCATACTTGCTCCATCCCTGGAACAGAAACACCATCAACTAAATGCCACTTCATGGATGCCTTAGCCTGCGGCAGCAGCTGGCATTACCAAGCAGTTGAAAGGACATTTTAATCTCCTGTTTAATGCATTTTTCTCCACCTGGGATAAGAAGCCAAAATTGCTGTTAGCAAAAAATGCCTTAGTCATTAACTGAAAGTGCCTTTTTAAAAAGTGTTCCATTACTCCCCTACTGGGAAATTTCAGACTTTATTAGCATTTTTTGAATTTGTATTAGTAGTACCTGAATGGTAAAATGCTAACGGATGAACACTTAGCTATTTTCCACAGATTTTGCTTTTGGGCTCTCCTTGCACAGGAGCAAGACAAGAGAAAAGGGTCAATATATTGCACTCCTCATCTAGCTTTCAGTATTGAAGTTCATAGTCAAGAGAATCCTCTTAATTTTCTATTATTCTACTCCTGCAGAAGCACAAAAGAATGGATTTAAGGACTATCTTTTACCTAAGGGCAACTAAGAGGATATTAAATGTTCTTTAAATGCAAGTCTTGTGTATTTAAATCACATGCATGCTGGGCTGACATTACCTTGCTTTGGTGATCAGACTGCATTGAATTCAGGCTGGAAGAAAATAGAAATTCTTCCATTGAAACACATGCTGTTAGTGAGTGGGTTGGTCTGTCATTTCAGCAGGAGAAATCTAACATTGAAAAAATAAGAATCATCCAAACAATGACTTGAATACAACACAATTTAAGTTGCGACTTGTCCACATTTTTGTTTGTTTTGCTTGTGTCTAGTAAAAACCCACTTAATTTTTAGAAGGCTTCTGAAATATCAGGCAAGCCTGATGGAGTTGTGGTTTGTTTGGTTCAGTTTCTGTAAGATCTGCATTTATTAGTCATGGGCTAAAATAAATAAATATATAAGTATAACATAGCCCCTTGGGTCCCAAGTTGAAAATATATTGAAATTTTCTACCAAAATACTAGACAATCTAGTAAAAACTGGTGGGAAAAAAATGCAAGTTCAAAATATATTTTGAAAGCAAAGTATCCAATATTCATTCCTTGCTTTGTTATCATATTCAACGAATTAAGCAATATATTGTCATCTTATATAACTGCCCCAGAGACCCTCTTTCTGCCTGCAGTTTTACTTCTGCTATTTCCTCATTTGATAACAGAGCAAGCAAGTCTCTTTTGATATGAAGAAACTAAATACCTTAAATACAACAAAAATACCTTAAAGTATAAGTGAAAATACAATCTTTTTCTAATAAATGGTAGAGGCAACAGGGAGAAAGAAAGAATATTGGATCTAATGGGGATTAAGGTTAACAGCAAGGCACAAGTTCCCAGGAATGTGTGTTTTCTGGCGAGGTATAAAACAGGGCAGCCCTGAGCCTGAATTATAGAATATATAATGGGGATATCGATAATTGGGCATTTTCTAAAATTGCTCTTTATTATTTGAATACTAAGAAATCATAATTAAAATAACACTGCAAGTCACTAAATAGTAGCCTTTCAGTGGCGTGACACTATTCCAATCCAATTAGCTATATCTCTGTTATATCCCTGACTGTAAGCCTGACCAAAAATATAGGCAGCTTAGCTATGGTGGTCAACAACAAAAGGTCAGTTTTGATAGCTTGTAAGAATGTATAGGCAGATAGATAGATTGATAGAGAGAGAGAGAGAGAAAGATAGATAGATAGATAGATAGATAGATAGATAGATAGATACATAGATACATAGATACATAGATAGATAGTAGCTAGATAATCAGATTCCATTGAGGTGTTAATCTTCCCAAAGCAGTCCTCTGAGTGAATCATCAACAAATTTAACTGCATCTGTTATGCAATATGGCTTCATTGTGCATTATTCAAAATTGTAATAGAGATTTCTAGAGCATCCAATTATGACTTCTCTTTTATAATTTAATTGAAAAGTTTCCATAGTTAGAAGACCACAAACACATTGTGGCCTTTGAAGTGGAAGTGAATGGAATACTTTTTCACAGAATCCAAATGTACTCTCAAATTCTAGACTCAACTATATGGGTGTTTTCCAAGATTTTAACTCATGAATGAATACCTTTCACAGAAGCATGCACTTTTGCAAAGCACTTTTATTATTTTCTAAAATTCCTTTATCATTCAATGTGCATATGTGAAATGGAATAAAAATATTATTTTAAATAATATTTTTAAAGGTATATTGGCATGTTAGAAAAGATTGAATTATAAAATTGATTTTCATATTCTGATAACTTTTAAAGCCTGTAAAGATAGATTTCAACCTTTCCTACATAGCAAGTGATTCACAAAATTTTCTGTAACTTAGCTGTGCTATGAAAATATCTTAATCTTTAACAATTTTAAAATGATATATCTGAGTTGGAGACAAAGTCTATCAACATGTAGATTGAAATATAACTATTTCTAATAGAAAGTAAACAAAACTTCTTAACTGAACTACTAATTTGAGTTTTCACATTTTTCATTAAAAACTTTCTAAAATAGACCAGGTGCAGTAGCTCACACCTATAATCCCAGCACTGTGGGAGGCAGCAAGATGAGCGAGGTGGGAGAATCACTTGAGGCCAGAAGTCTGAAACCAGCCTGGGCAATGATAATGAGACTGTCTCTACCAAAAACAACAAAAAAAAGATTTCGCTACAGTAAGCTGTGATTGTGCCACTGCACCCCAGCCTGGGCAACTGAGCAAGACTCTGTCTTAAAAGAAAAAAAAAAAAAAAAAAGAAAAGATCAGAAAAAACTAACTTTAAAAAATATCATATTTATGCTTTTTTCTTCCAAATAACTATTTTAAAAATTAAGGTTATTTGCAAACACTTGTCCACAAATGACACAGAATGAGTATAAGGAGGCTTCATCTCAATAGATTAAATACAAATCAGGTGCACTTATCAGTGTATTTTTATTTTAACATTAGCTTTTTTCAGTACTTGGGACAAATCTTGATGTGCTGCTTAGGACTCTGATCAGATAAAGTAACTGAAAATCATCTTCAGACAATTTGATAGGGTTATATTCTCCTTACTCCTCTTTGTTTCATTGTGTTTTTGTTTACTATGTTTTATCAAGATTGCATTATCTGTTAAAAAAGAAATATTATATGACTAAGAATAAACATCTGAAATTATATAGTGGTCAACTATCACGATTCCTAGGAGTTTTTGGTTAATTAACAAGTGGAATGATTGAGTCATGACACCACTCACAACTTAGTTAATACCTTTTAGAAACTGTCCACACTACTCTATTTCAAAGGGGGAAATTATTTGCCTAATAGTTTTATCAATTTAAAACTTTAAATGGAAATAGATATTATCACCATTAAAATGAGACTTCATATTTTATTACGTTAATATTTTGAAAATTTCTGGGATCTTATGTTTAAGGAACTTAAAATCCTCTAAGAGCTAATAGAAACTACCATGCTCCATATTGCCCACATTCCAGGCAGAACTTGAGACTGACCCATGGAATTGCCTCATGGGAGCATTCCTTAATTTATTTATTCATAGTGGATCTTGTGAGATCCACTATGAAGCTAGGCAGTGAGCTAGAATTTGAGGATAAGGAGATTAAGACAGAGTTCTCCTTTTCAAGCAATTAATTGGCTAACTGAGGCATCAGAAACAGATAAGAGTAACACAGTTTTGCTAAATGCTAAACCGTGTAGGGGATACTTAAGGAAATCCTCACAAAGAGCGTCACACTTGAGTTATGTCTTCAAATGTGAGCAGAAGTTCTTTAAGCAACACCAGATGGGAATGGGCATTTCAACACAAGAGTGACATATACAAAGCAGAGCATGGCCATTTAGGAGTTATTTGAGTAAATCTGCTATTCAAGTTCACTTGTAAAATTGAGAGTAGGCTGGGCGCAGTGGTTCATGCCTGTAATCCCAGCATTTTGGGAGGCTGAGGCGGGTGGATCACCTGAGGTCAGGAGTTTGATACTAGCCAGACTAACATGGTGAAAACCCATCTCTACTAAAGACAAAAAAATTAGCCAGGCGTGGCGGTGCACGCCTGTAATCCCAGCTACTCGGGGGACTGCGGCAGGAGAATTGCTTGAACCCAGGAGGCGGAGGTTGCCACGAGTGAAGATTGCGCCATTGCACTCCAGCCTGGGCAATAAGAGTGAAACTCGGTCTCAAAAGAAAAACAAAACAAAACAAACAAACAAACAAACAAAAAAACAGAAAGAAAGTGAAAGTATATATGGTGGAAGAGGTCATGAAAAACCTGGTCTACTAGGCAAAAAATCTGGGTTTTATATACAGGTAATGAAACGATACTGATGGGATTTGAGCACTGAAATAAAGTGACCAGATGTGTTTTAGAAAGATGATTCCTGACTACCAGGGCTCTTCTTTCCCTTTATACCCTCTTTACCTCTGATGCTCCCATCACCAACACTTGAGAGAAAAGTGGAACCATTAAAGATTGATAACATTCAATCTAGCTGTTTGGTTATTTGGAGAGAAAAAGAGGTTTGAATGAGTTTGAACACAGTGGATTTTTAACCTTATGTTTATATTAGATGTTCAGTGACCAGCATGAGGATTATTACTGGTTTTGTTTTGAAATGCTCAGCCAATATTCTTTGATATAATTTTATTTGCCTGTCATCTAAATCTGGCACAAACATATCCCCAAGTATCAAAACAGGAGCTGTGTTCAGTATGTAAAATTTTTTTTTTTTTTTTTTTTTTTTTGAGACAGAGTCTCGCTCTGCCCCAGGCTGGAGTGCAGTGGCCGGATCTCAGCTCACTGCAAGCTCCGCCTCCCGGGTTCATGCCATTCTCCTGCCTCAGCCTCCCCAGTAGCTGGGACTATAGGCGCCCGCCACCTCACCCAGCTAATTTTTTTGTATTTTTTTAGTAGAGACGGGTTTTCACCGTGTTAGCCAGGATGGTTTCGATCTCCTGACCTCGTGATTCGCCCGTCTCGGCCTCCCAAAGTGCTGGGATTACAGGCTTGAGCCACCGCGCCCGGCCAATATGTAAAATGTTAAATAATATTCACCATTTTGTAGTTTCCTAAAAACGTGTTTACTTGAAATTTCAGCCTAAAAAGTAAATTTCACTTTCTTGTGATTCTACAACATTGTTAATCTAACTTTAAAAATAAAAATATATAAGGCATATATTCATTTTATGCATATCCCATGTTTTACAGTTTTAAACTTTATTCATGTAGAAACCATTAACAGTCATGGGGACACTCATGGGGAACTGGAAGATGTGACACATGAATGTCCACATCAATCTGTGTTGAGCAGAACACTTTGGTGTTTGAGGAACCTATTTTATAGAAAATCTTAAGCTGTGGAGTCAAGGTCACAACCAAATATTCAAAGCCCTCAGGTGTTCTTTCCTTATTGTGAACATTCTGTAGGTTGCAGCCATGTACCAGGAGCCGTGTTAGACATACCCCATGCAGCTTGTCTAATCCTCACTACTATTGGAAAAGAGTTAAATTAGCTCCCCCTTATCTGAAGTTGCACTTTCTGTGGTTTCATTTACCTGTGGTGAATTGTGACCCCAAAATACTTAATGGGAAATTCCAGAAATAAATAATTCACAAATATTAAACTGTCAGCTGTTTTGAGTAACATAATGAAATCTCTCATCATCACAGGCCTTCCAACTCCATCCCAGCTGGAAAGTGAATCATCTCACTGTATTCACCCTGTATATGGTACCTGCAGTTAGTCACTTAGCAGCTGTCTGGGTTATCACATTAAAAAAAAAATAGTATAAAATAAACAAGCAAAGTAATAAAAATATGAAACCAAAAAGAAAACTCCCATAACATAGGATATATAGAGTTCAGTACTATCTGCAGAGTCAGGTATCCACTAGGGGTCTTGGAATATACCCACTGTGGATAAGAGGGGACTTCTGTGAATCCATAATCGAATATGAGAAAACTAAGAGTCAGAAAAGTTACATAGCTTTTTCAAGCATTCTCTCTCCCTGCTATACCTTCAGATGAGAACCTGATATCTATAAATATTTTCCTTTGTCTTCTTGATTGTAATCATTCATTTTCCTGATCTAGGAAGCAGTCTTGCCCTATCCTATCAGGTCTCTTATTTTAATATGACAACTTGATTAATATTTTACATCTCATTTTTGACCATACAACCTGATTCTGATCTTCTAGATCCTAATCTCAATGTTTTATTTGCTATTAATGCAGGTTCGTAATCTATCTTCACAATAAATAGAATAATTTGACCCAAATGTGAATTTGCTCAGTCACAAAAATTGCATTCTCCTGAAAGTCACTAACGTAGAAAAGACATGACTGGAAGATTTAATTAATAATATTGACATTTTAAGAAAGCCCCATTCAAAGATTATTCAAAATATTTTCAACAAAAATAAATATGGATAAGAAATGGAAATATCTTTCAACCTACGTCATGAAGCACAGGCATGGAGGGAGGCAAGACGGAGTCTAATTTTTGGTTCTTCCCTAATCACTGTGTGGACCTTGGGAAAGTTACTTAACCTCTCAAAAAGACATTCCCCTTAAAACAGGATTAATAACCAACACTCACACGCTGTTGGGAGATTAACTTAGTAAATGTGTGAAAAGTCCCAGCCAAAGTAAGAGCTCAGTGAAAGGATAGCGAGAAAGGCAGAATAGGTTCTGAAGAATAAAGGAAACTACTCTTGATATTAAGATTTTTAATTTTAGAGTAATGCTGGTTCCTGTCAATAGACATTTTAATAAATCTTGCTCACTGCCCTCAGCTCTTCCTCCTCCCTTTACACTTAAAATGGTTTAATAATCATAGATGTAAGAGCCCACTGGAAAAAAAATCTCTGTAATTCAAAGACAATGCCTAAATCAATATCACTGTCCAAATGGGAGGAGTTGATCTGGTCTCTGAAACAATATCCTACCAAGCACTGCATGGTAAGCTATAAGTCATTGTTGAAGACAAAATAAGATACTTATCTGAAATGTCTAAAAGGACGTTAGAGAAATACATCCACAACAGCAACGTAGAACTCAGGAACTAGAATCTGAACTGATAGAGAGCAAATCATTCTAGTGGCTCCGGTAGAAAAATATAGAATTGCTGTCCCACAGGATTTAGAAGTGACATTAACATGCTTCATTCTTGAATGTAGTGTGCATATCATACATACTCACTAGGTGCCAGTTGCTGTACCGAAACTTCAATAAAATTAATTCATTTAACTTCATAAAACCTTTTGGATTACAATAACTGAGGGATTATCATTCTCATTTTAAGAGAGAAAGAAATCTGACATTCAAGCAACTTGTCTAAGGTCATGCAGCTAGTAAGAAGTAGTGCTCTTGACCCATATGATTGGAAACCCAAACACATGCTGTCCGAAGATCTTAACTGTGACTATTACACTTCAATGGATTTGGCCACATACATGCCTAAAATAGACATCATAGACAGAAGTCTCTTAAAATTTTCATCAGAAATATTTGATTTGGATGCTATTTGTGTTTCTCTTGAAAAATAATTGTTTTCCATGCTATTAGCCTTTCAGCACAAAGATTTTCATCTATTGAAAAATCAGGAATTATTTCCTCTTGTAAGTTCCCCAAATAAAAGTTTTACTTAGACTACAACATGCAGTCTTTTAAAGAAAATAGCTGTTGTTGGATAACCTTTCATATAATCCAAAAAGATAAAAAGGAAATTATAATTCAAGATCAAAATCTAATAAACAGGGCCAAGAAAAACTGTTTAGTTGATAGCTACATTTTAGCACCAGAAATAATGGCTACCGTAAATACAACAGACTTCAACAGCTTTGAGAAGCATACACTATTCTTGTTTCTTCTCACCCCTACTACAGAGAATGTTGTAAAGTATATAAGACACTGTGCTTTCTCATTTTCTCTACACTTTTTACCACAGCGAAAGTGTTTTTATTCATCATTCTAAATATTGCTTTCAAGGCACTAGTACCAAATGGTAATCCTACTATAGATTTTAAAGAAATTCCCATAATGCTCCAGTCACAGAATTAAAAGGGATGGGAAATAGCCCAGCTAAATGAGTGGTACAAAACAATGGCATTGTTCAGCACTTGCAGAACCCATTACCACTTCCCAAGATGACAGAGTATTCTTGCAGGTGGAGTAGGAAAGGACAGGCCTGGCTGTCTTGCCTCTCGACAGAGGAAATAAATCACCATACACACTGGAGGATACCTTTCCAGACTGCATGCTGGGAACTTCATTACACAAGCTGTGCCACACATTACTATGCATATTGTTGCTGATTGGACATAGATGCATATCCACAGACTATTTCTGTCATTGTCTTATGAGGAAGATATCTGTTTTCCTGTATAGACAGATACAGGCTTGAAAAAGACACAAAGAAAATAATACTGTGTGCCCAAAAGATCTCGATCTTTAGCAAAATATTCTCTTGACTAATGATTTGTCTGACTTGCCCTAACCTCATCCCCTGGTGCATAAAACATGATCCTTTGATTATAAGATTGTTTGATAGTCACACAATCTTATTTGATCTGAATATGATTGTTATCAAACACAAGTCTTATTGCTCCTGGTCTTCACCTCATTAAAAAGAGGGCAAAGTATTTCCCAGTAGAAGAATTTTCAGTTCCTGTTCTTCACTGGTAATCTTTTTGGTTCATTCATAAAAGGCAAGCTTTATTTACTTAATTGTATGTATATGCCATGAATGTAGCTTAATCTAATTTAAACCTGTTGTGATAATGAAAAAAAAAATGCAAAGGAAGGCATAATCTTCAGTCTGGAAATACAGTGTCAGTTTTGAAGTCAACAACATAAAATTAATGAACCAAAGGAATATAATTAATGAATATAACTATTAGCAAGCTTCCTGTAGTTTGAAAACACTAATGTAAATTTAGATATAATGTCTTCATAATTTAGCCACTTCTTAGGGAAGAGTCTATGGTGAAACATTTTTGCCATTCCTGGTTTGCGGGAGTAATATTGTTCATTGAAAAATACATGAAATGCTCTTGTTGATATGTGTGACCATAAACATTGTAAATGTAAAGGTAAACAGGTATTACCTTGAATCTTGAGCCAAATTAATTTTGTGAATAAAATGAAGCATCTATAGTCCCATTAATTAGAATCTGCCATTATAAAAAAGAAAAACTAATAAGGGCTTAATATACCAATGATCAGTTCTTAAATGTTGCTTTTGGACAAAAGATATTAATAACTTAGATTCTACATTCCTTTCCTATCAGACTGGCGTAGTGTGTCATTTAAAGCTGTCTTTATATTCTTAGGAGAGATGATTGCCTTTAAATAGTGTTTCTGCTTTAGTTAACATTACTTCATTGCTCATCAAATAAATGCTTCCAAAACTCTGTGAGACTCCAAAGATTGTCTTCTTTTGTGTAGCATCTGTCACATGATGCATTGATACAAACAAGTTACTCCTATAAGACTTAACTTTTTTTTTTTTTTTTTTGAGACGGAGTCTGGCTCTGTCACCCAGGCTGGGGTGAAATGGCGGGATCTCCACTCACTGCAAGCTCCGCCTCCCAGGTTCACGCCATTCTCCTGCCTCAGCCTCCCATGTAGCTGGGACTACAGGTTCCTGCCACCGCGCCCGGCTAATTTTTGTATTTTTGGTAAAGACGGGGTTCCACCGTGTTAGCCAGGATGGTCTCGACCTCCTGACCTCGTGATCCGCCCGTCTCGGCCTCCCAAAGTGCTGGGATTACAGAAGCGAGCCACCGCGCCCGGCCAAGACTTAACTTTTTTTTGCGTCAGAAATAAATTTGCAGGCTGGGTGCGATGGCCCATGCCTGTAATCCCAGCAATTTGGCAGGCCAAGGCAGGCAGATCATTTGAGGTCAGGAGTTCAAGACCAGTCCGAGCGGTATAACGAAACATGATCTGTACCAAAAAAAAAAAAAAAAAAAAAAAAAAAAAAATAGCTGGGCGTGTTGGTGTGCACTTGTAGTCCCAACTACTCAGGAGGCTGAGATGCTCAGGAGGCTAAGATGGGAGAATCACTTGAACCTGGGAGGCAGAAGCTGCAGTGAACCAGGGTCATGCCACTGCACTCCAGCCTGGGTGACAGAGCAAGACTCTATCTCAAAACTAAACAAATAAATAATAAATTTGTAATTTTTTGAACATTGCACATTATTTTCTGTCAATTGGCATTTGGAGCCTGAGTTTATTGGTCTTGGTAATAACTTAGTCGGTTTTCTTGTGTGTACCCATTCTCCTTAACTCTCATAAATACAAAAAAATAAAAATAAGCATAGTTCAATCTGACTTTCTATTGTTTAATTATTATTTATATATTTATTTTTGAGGTAGAGTCTTGTTCTGTCACCCGGGCTGGACTGCAGTGGCATGATCTCACTGCAACCACTGTCTCCCAGGTTAAAGTGATTCTCCTGCTTCAGCCTCAAGTCACTGGGATTACAAGTGTGCACCACCACACCCTACTAATTTTTCTATTTTTAGTAGAGACAGGGTTTTGCCATGTTGGTCAGACTGATCTTGAACTCTTGACCTCAGTTCATCCACCAGCCTTGGCTTCCCAAAGTGCTGGGATTATGGGTGTGAGGCACCGTGCCCAGCTTCAGTCTGACTTGTTTCAGTTTCTTGTTTCACATTCTATGATCTCAAGTGTTAGAGGAAAAGTTTCCAACAAATTTCTTAGTGGGGAAAAATGTCTAGAACTAACACACAAATTTGGACTTTATATCTCCCAAGTGCATTATCCAGAATTATATTTTAGCTGAAAATCTAATCATATGTTAGTTAAATACATACATATACATATATATATATAATGTTTTTAAAAAATCGGTTGCTTTCAATGGTAATATTCATGTGAAAAAAACGTGATTTCTTATCATAAATTAATCTCTTTGTTTTCTCTCTTTATCCAAATAATTTATTAAAATTAGGATGTTTGAAGATTTGACATTGGTGAAGATGTATAATCATTTGACTAAATATTTTTAACGCCTGGACTGACAGCAATGTTGAAACCATACATTTTAAAATTTCTGTTGTTTATTTATTTGTGTTTTCTAAATAAAACAGGTGGTGGCAGAATACGATTAACAAAGAAACAAAGGTGATGGGATGGTGGAGGGCTCAATGGCACTACAGAAGACACTGGAACTGCCAGGAAGGACACATAATCAGCAAAGGACCCAGTCTTTGCTTTAATATCATCAGTCACTAGAGATCATGATCGACTGTGATGCAGGTGTGATCATGGTGTTTTCATAGTGAACCATGGCTGACTCAGGCAAAGCACCAATGAAGACAAACACAGGGACAATTCTAAGATGTTATGCAACCATTCCTCATCTTGTAAAAGATATTTTTTAAATAAATAATATTTAGAAAAATCATCAAAACTTAAGTTCAAATCACCTTTTAATAGACTACCTTATCCACTTAGATGCATCAACTTATGTCTTAAAATAGAAGAGAATTCATACTGGTCCCTTTGTACTCAGGTCTTCCATAACATTGTGGCTATTTAGGTGGAGAAATGTTCACCTAATTCAAGTGCTATCGTATTTTTAGGTGCTTGCACAGAAAGATTTTTTTTTTTCAGAGGCTACATTATCTTCTTTTGGGAACAGGAAAATATTTTTCTTAGCCTGCTGTCCTCAGGCCATTGACTAACTTCCTCTATCCAGGCTTTCAGGGATGGCCAGCACCATTTCTAACAGGTACACTGCTGCCAAAAGTGGCAGTAGAAGAGTCATAACAGCAATGCATTCTCTGAAATGTTCCCTGCTCCTAGACATGTCTATGAATGTCATCCAGTCCCATTTTGATACAGTTGTGCCAAGTTATATAACTATATTAGTTTGCTTGGGCTTTCTTAACAACATAACACAGGCTAGGTGTTGTAAACAACAAAAAATAATTTTCTTACTGTCTAGGCTCTGGAAAACCAAGATCAGGGTGCCAGCATTGTTGGGTTCTGGCAAGGGCTATCTTCCTGGCTGGCAAATGACCATCTTTCCAGATGTATCTTCATGTGTTGGAGGGAGAGCAAGCTCTCTGGTATCTCTTCTTACAAGGGCTCTAATTTTATCATGAGGGTTTCCCCCTTGAAATTCATGTAACCTAATTACTTTCCAAAAGCCCTCACCTGCAAATACTATGACAGGGGAAGTTAGAGCTTCAACACACGGATTTTAGGGTGGACACAATTCAGTTGGTAGCAATTCTAATTTTCTGTTTAACAATAAGGTTGTTAAATAACCTCATTACAATCAACTCCTTGCAAAAGAAAATAAGATTTCTCAGTTTTTCTCAGAGTTTGTGCAAATTGCCTAAAGAAAATCCTGAGCATTTTAACAAATTTAGGTGTGTCTCCTAGAAGACAGCAATACCATAGTTTTTGTGTAGAAGAGGATAAATGAAAACAATTGGGTTGTAAATGGTGACTTGAAGACCATTCTGGAACATTTTATCTGGTAAAAAAGATGATGGTGGTAACTATTGGGTCATTTTGACTGGCAAGGAAAGATAAGAATTAGTGGCACCATTTTGCAACAATTCTCTTTCGAGGCATATGGAATTAGGACATCACCTAATACCTGCTCAGTGCCCATCATAGCAGAAACTCCAATAGAGACACATAACAACCTTTGGCCATTTCCAAGCTATCTATAGTTACTTTTGCCAAATCTCCAAACCACCTCTACTTTTATTTAGCAAGTATAGTTTCTTAACTAGAAACATATGAAATGAATACAAGACAAAGCAGTGGTTAGAAAACACTGATTTCTGCAGGTTCTGAGTCTGAAGAGTATATGTTTAATGGAGGTTTTAAAGACAAGACAACACCCAATTGTGAGCTGTTTCTTGAGGTACCATAGGATTTTTAAAATATAATGTATTTCTTACTTTGTGATTCAATATTATTTAAGATTCCAATTGCACCACCTGAAAACATCTTTTACCCTCTGCATTTATACTTGTACCCTCTACATTCTAGTAAATACTGCTCTACATGATCAAAATATGTTTAGGACATAGGACCCACCCCTTTGAAGTTTACAGTGCACTCATGGAGAAAAGACAAGCACAACCATGATTTTACTATATAATACATCATGTAAAGAGATAAGTAATCCAAAGAAAGTATGCATATTATAGAAGAACAATTTAATGAAAGCAACAATAGATCCCTTCTGACTTGGAACTCAAAGAAGATTTAATGAAAGATGTGTTGTTTGATAAAGTATTTAAATTATTTAATTTAAAGAATTAACAAATTATTATTATTAATTGCCAATGGTTAAAAGGCAGCTTTTTTTTTTTTTTTTTAGATGGAGTCTCTCTCTGTTGCCCAGGCTGGTGTCCAGTGGCACAATGTCAGCTCACCACAACCTCCACCTCCTGAGTTCAAGCAATTCTCCTGCTTCAGCCTCCCAAGTAGCTGGGACTACAGGCACATGCTACCATGCCTGGCTAATTTTTGTATTTTTAGTAGAGACAGGGTTTCAGTATGTTGACCAGTCTGTTCTTGAACTCCTGACCTCGTAGTCTGCCTGCCTCGGACTCCCAAAATGCTGGGATTACTGACGTGAGCCACCATGCCAGGCCACAGAAAGCATTTTGAAAAGCATGATGGTATCTAGCATGTTCAGAAAATGGTATACACTTCAATTAAGATATTAGGTAGTATAAAGGAGTAGAATAAGAAAACATTAGAGAGGTTGAGGCAGAGTATAGGATGCATTGTTCCAAGACAAGTAATTTGGCCAGCTGGGGGCAGAGAGTAATCTGACAAGAAGTATGGAGTCAGATTAATTTCACAATATAGTACAGAATAATTGGTGATGACAGATTTAAGATGGAAAGACTTGTTGTGATCCAGAAAAGAAACAGTAGAGATCTGACTAGACTAGTGACAATGGAAACACCAGTGGTAACAATAAAAATAAAAATAGCCATAATTATTAAGGCATTCCACAGTGGGCACTGCATCAAAGCCCCTTTCATGGACTACCACATTAATATTGATAAGAACTCTTTGAGATATGTAATATTTGCATCTTCATTTTATAAATGAGAAACAGAACAAAGATCCTTTGTAGAATTGAAGTTTAGATACAGGTCGCTTAATTCTAAAGGCTCAGTTTTTAACTATAATGCTATACTATATGGATATGTACAAAAGCAGCTCATTTAGAGTTATTATAGTGTCAAAGTGAAATGGCTTGTGACTTATTGGATATAAGAATTAAGGAAGAGGTCAAGGTTAATACTAAAGATGTGAGCATAGGCAAATGAACTGATATTGAAAACAGGAAAATTAGACAAAGGGGCAATACTAACAGAACACCCAGGAGGTAACATAAAAATATAATAACAATCCTTTGTAATTTGGAGAAAATTAAGGTAAAACTTTAGTGTATGACTGTTACTGTGCCTGACTTCTGAGAATATGATCCAATTTTGCCCTAAAGTTACTTCTGTTCTAAGAATCAAATATCTGGAAATGGAGAATAGAGTTTCACTAATTTTTTTCTAATACAACTTTACCTTTATTTCAAAAGACATGTTTTCTATTTTATCTTTTAGGAAGAGGAATTGTATTTTTTTATTTCCTTATTAGTAAGCTTACTGCTATTTGTAACATTCTTTATACTTTACAGTAGCAATTATACTTCCTAGTCCCCTGCCTAGCTTAATTAATGTCTAGTTTGTTAAAGAAAGAAGTATCTTCAGCTTTACTCTAGGGTAAGGAACAAAGTAGCTACAAACTACTGATGATGGATCAGCCTGGAGACTAATCATTAGGTGTATCTCGGCAGTGTGTAATATTAATTTGTGCTCATATTATTTAAATGAAAATCATGTTTGTTCCTCCATCTCTCTTTTATAGTGAAGATCTCAAATTACCTCAGATGCAGCCAAGAAATCCTCTAGTCAAGGGTAGGGATGATGATAGGTCTAAATACAAGAGAGGAATTCAGCTTCAGGCTACTTGGGTAATAATAAAAGCTACCGTTTTCAGTGTGCCAGGCAATATTCTAATTGCATTGCATATATTTGTGCCTTTATTCCTTCCATATTTTTTAGGCAATTATTGTTATTGTTTACTATTATACACCTGTGGAAAATCTGAAACACTGAAATATTGTTGAACTAGAAGATTTTAGAGCTGAGTTTCAAATCAGTCACTATGATTACAAAACTCATGTTCTTACACTGCCTCTTAGATTTAGTCCTATTAAATACCAGCACCTAAACTTAATATATATATGAGACTTGTTTACATGAAACAGTAAAAATAGGTTAGGTTAAATATCTATAGAATTCAGCTTTAAAGAGTAAGAAACTGCTACAGGAGAAAAGTAAAAACTTGAATTGTTCATCTGTTAAACACAATTTATTGAATACCTGCTACACTTAATCATCCAAATACATGACCACCCGTTATAGGATTTAGCAGATACTTGGTTAAAACCACAATATTTTGCCATTTTTTGCACATAAAAATTAGGCATTTAATTACCATGAAATATTTGCCCTGAACAAAATTTTTAAATAAAGTATTTGTTCTCATTTTTTTGATGAGGAGATTTTGGGTGGCAATTACGGCAATTACTAAGTCACTAAAGTTTGTGGTATGACCAGCATATGCTCTTGATCTACAGCTTTGAAAAAGAACTGCTGATAAGCCAATTGTTTTCCTCCTAGGCCTTTATGTTCTAGCTTGCCCAAAAGGAAGAGGCAAGAGGAATCATTCACACCTCAGTGGTCACTGAATATCTCCAGGAATCCATTATGCATTCAAGCGTGCCTTTCTCCTGAGTGGTAAAGTTCAGCTTGTTGAAACACTGAGATGACCTCTGTATTAGTGAGGGTTCTGTAAAGTGATAGAACTAATACAATGGATGAATATATGAAGGAGTTTATTAGGAGAATTGACTCACAGGATCACAGGTGAAGTCCCACAATAGGCTGAGGAGCCAAGAAGCCAGTCTGAATCCTAAAACCTCAAAAGTAGGAAAGCCAGGAGTGCAGCCTTCAGTCTGTGGCCGAAGGCCCAAGAGCCTCTAGCAAATGACTGGTGTAAGTCCAAGAGTCCAAAAGCTGTAGAACTTGGAGTCTGATGTTCGAGGGCAGGAAGCATCCAGCACGGAAGAAAGATGGAGGCCAGAAGACTCAACCAGTCTGCTCTTTCCATGCCTGCTTTTATGCTGGCAGCTGATTAGATGATGCCCACCCAGATTGAGAGTAGGTTTGCCTCTCCCAGTCCACTGGTTCAAATGTTAATCAATCTCCTTTGGCAACACCCTCACAGACACACTCAGGAGCAATACTTTGTATCTTTCAATCCAATCAAGCTGACACTCAGTATTAGCCGTCACAACCTCCTTTACCAATGGAAACATGTAGAAATAGCAGCTAGTAGAGTCAAGAGATAGACTCTTACCTTCTCTCATCCCAGAGGAAGTGTTCTTTGTGTACTTTTGGTTCCAAGAGCCTGTACTTCTTTTTTCTCCTATTATTTTCTCAGATAACTTTCATCTGTCTCATGTTTTCTTAACTTTGAATGTCTAAACATCAAAGAATTTCTCCTGGGATAAAAGAATACAAAGCTAATGCAAACAAATACACATTTTCAATGGGTCTGAAAATATCCTATCTTGATTAGACTCTTATTATCCTAAAGCCATTATCTGCTACTCTGCACCACACATCCCAGATGTAATAACCATACCAAGTATGTGTTTTAGTGGATTGAAAAATAGACAATGCTCCTAAAAAGGGCAGCAGTTGATTATTTAACTTAAGAATGACATTTTGTCCTCTTAATTAGGAATACAAAATGTCACTGTTTATGGAATAGCAGCAGTTGAAAGAAAATTCTTGTGCCCTAGGATACAAAAAAAAAAAAAAAAGGAAGTCTTTTCAAAAGGTATAAAATAATTCTTGCAGTGTTCAAACTCTGTACTTTATTTTACCTAACTGCTTTGACTCAATCTATAGCTTGTCCTCTGTTTCAATAGCATGCAGTCTGAAATGAACAATATTTCCATTTCAGCTATAAGCTACTATTTGTACTAGATGAAATTTCACATGGCATAATATGTATGTTTGTATTTATATCACTTTCACTTCCTGACTGGGATAGGCATGCTAAATTGCTGTGTGTTATTAAATAGATGCCAGATTTTACCCTTGACTTGATGTGTTTCAGTGATGGATGAAAGCTTGGGAAGTTGGAGAAGGCTTTGGCAATTGTTAAAGATGAGCAGAACTGTATTAATGAACATGTTACAATTTCACAAAAGATAGCTACTAGTTCGTTTTTAGAAGTCTCATAAGTAGCATAGATGGTATATCTATGCTCTGGAATTTTCCAGATACATCATTCTAAAAATGATACTTCCAATATGCATTTTTTGTTTTCAAAATGAAGGAAAAGTTCAATCTCATTCAAACTGTAATTCAATGCTATCAAATAGTGATTTCTAATCCTTTTTTAAAGAATTTCCAGAGGCCCTCTCATCTTCTCAAGAGTACTGTTAAGAAATGTAGAAGAGAATCCGAAAAGCAAAGAAAATTAACTTAAGTCAATTTAATTTTACAGTAAATATTTTTTACAATGAATCTGGTAAACAGATGATTCTGGGAATTCCAAAAATTTTGGTAAAAATGTCAAAGTCTAACTTACCCAGTTGCAGAATAAATGTTCATCTTCCTACTGTTTTTCATTTGTTATTTATTACAATGCTAATATTAATGAATGTGTATGAAATGAAGTCTATATTATCAACAACGAAAAATGAAGTCAAGAGTTATGCTAGTGTCTTAGCTCTGGTTGCTATAAAAAATTACCGTAGACTAGGTGTCTTGAACAACACCATACATTTATTTATCATTGTTCTGGAGGCTGGAAGTCTGAGATTAGGGTACCAGTATGGTCTAATTCTTAGTAAAGGGCCTTTGCCTGGTTTACAGATGTCTTCTTATTGTAACCTCATGTGGCAGAAAACAGAGAGAGAGAGAGAGAGGGACAGAGAAAGAGAGTGTGCAAGCTCTCTTCTTTTTCTTCTTATAAAGGTACAAATCCCACTCATGAGGACTTCACTCTCATGACCTAATTATCTCCCAAAGGCTGCTCTTCCTAATACCATCACATTGGGGGTTTGGATTTCAACATATGAATTTTGGGGATGTACAAACATTCACTCCATAGGAGTTAGCAAAAGGAATTAATCATAAGTGACTGGATTGTGCCCTCACAAAATTCACATGTTGAAGTCCTAATTCCCACCACCTCAGAATGTGACTGTATTTGAAGACAGAGCCTTTGAAGAGGTAATTAAGTTAAAATGATGTCATTAAGATTAGCCTTAATGCCATCTGACTGGTATCTTTATAGGAAGGGGAGATTAGGACACAAGCACTCATACAGACAGAGGAGAGACCATGTGAGGACACACCTAGAAGGCAGCCATGTGTATGCCAAAGAGAGATCCCTCAGAAGAAACCAAACTGGTAACATCCTAATCTTGGATCTCTATCCTCCAGAACTGGAAGGCTATATATTTATGTTGTTTAAGATACCCAGTATGTGATATTTTGTTATGGCAGCCCTAGAAAATTGATATAGCCATCAATTAGCCTCATATTCTCCCAATCTGGAAACAATTTCAAAATAGCTATATTTTAATTTCATAGTGAACCTGTTATTTAATTACACTACAACGAATTAATCGACTGGCTGTTTAGTAGTCTGACTAACTGCTTGATGATAAAGATATTTTATGTAGTCCCTCATCAAAGTTCAATAAAAAATATTGCACTGGAACGATTATGAACATGCATCCTTGTCAGTACAACGTTATTTAACCCAAAACACATAATGAGAGTTTAAATTGACTTTTCATAAATACAAAATGATTCATTATTATACATAGACTATTATCCTGTGAAGTAAAGTAACAATTGCAAACATCCTGGTACTATCATTGTGAGCATACAGTTGAAGATAAACAAAATTCAGTGGACATGCTTGCTCTTTTTTCCCTTTTGTTAATAAATATATTCTTTGTTCCAAACCTTGTTTGCTCAGATTATTCATATGAGAAGAGAAGTTATTTATTGGAGGAAAAAAAAACTGTTTTGCTACTATTTGGAAGGCAGATGGAAATGTCGGGAGTATCAATGCCAGCAAATCTCACATGTGTTACATCAACAAACTTGAAAAGTATTGGTTAGGTGCTTTACAATAGTCTAAATCATCCTATTTGCGTCATCAACGTATCACGACCTCTTTTACATTGAAATTGTTCTTGCCGAAGCATCCTACACTAGTGAAAGTGTTGAAAGATAACAAAGATAAATGCAATCTTGTCATCAATATTAGCCCTTCCTGTGACTATTAATGATTTTTTGTGTGTGTGTATGGAAGCTTGTAAAATAATTGTGTATTAGATTTCAAAGCCTCTTCATTTAAGGGAGGTAGAATGTGTGTTTATTATATTATTATTATTATTTTTCCCACACATAATTTATTTTGTGGACATTTGCTCCCACTGCTTATGTTACTTTAGACAGTTTCTGAAGTTGCTGTGACTCATAGCAAAATACAGCAGGAGGTGGTTCTTGTGAGATAATAATTAGAGGATGTTACTACAAACAACTTAAGCACACAAATAGACAAACTAAATCTCTAACTTTTAAAAGGCAGAAAACTTCCTTCATTATTCCAGAGAAAAAATTATAAGGCTACTATTATATGAGTTGTTATATTTAATTTTGGCTTGTGTAGCAGTCTCTGCACCATGAAATTTCTGTTTAGCTTATGAGAGATAAATCACTATTTACAACCTCCATCATTTGAAACATTTATTCTTTTGTATTCATTTTCTTCTTACCATGTTAAAATCCACTATTTATACATGTTAAAATAGAAAAGTCACTCTCTTTCTATTTGTCATAAAAAAGAAAGAATGGCTTACATTAGTGATCAAACTATAGCTATTCAAATTGTAAACTATATATGAAAATGGACTAGAAGATTATTCTTTCAGTGAATGATGCCTAGTCAACATTAATGGTACCATGGCAACTAGTCCAAACTGATCATCCCATTGCATAAAGTAACTTTTACCTTTAAACAAATATTTGAGGTATAATTTGCCTTTATATATCACAATACTATCTTTACAAAAAAGCTGTGAACATAACTATAGATACTGTTATTTGTTCCAAATGTGAGAGATAAACTGTATCATGTCATCTATCACATATTGACTTAAAGACAACCACAGTATCTTTCTGAAAAATATTCTACTGACAAGAATAAGCAATGAACACCTATGTTTAGGGGAAGAAATAAATCAAAGAGATAACTAGAATCCATTTCAATGTAACAAATCTTCAATTTTCAGGGCATACCAAATGAATCAGCTTGATTACTTCCAACACACCAGGCAATAACTTTCCCCTGGCCTGAAGAAGAGCATCTGCTTTGGACCGCACTCCTCTTTTGCTTCTTTATCTGCTTCAATGTTAACATGAATTTGGGGGGATTCGTGGCTACTCTAATGAAAAGCAAAGGATCCAAAATACATCTTCGAGCAAACTGTGATGAAGTTTTCTCTAATCTTGTTTGGCCATGTCTACACTTTTGTTTTCTGCATTCCTAAGTCCAGATTAGCTCTGCAGTGTGTGTGTGTTGTGTGCATGTGTGTGTGTGTGCATGCGCATGCATCCGTGTGTACACAAGCTCATGTAGACTAGCATACACTAAAAGAATGAGGAGAAGTGGGAAAAGAAAACTTTATCCTGGTGTGTACAGCCTCAAGCTCATGGATTTGTGAAGCCAATGTTACTCAGGTTTGAAATGGGAATTTTCCACATGTAACTACCCTTTCACAGTGCATCAAATGTTGGTGCATCAGAGTAAGCTTGCAGGTTTGGCTTTTGATATAAGAAAAACTCAAAGGTTGAATATTCTGGCAAAGGTAAGGCAAAGTCTCCCCTTTATTTATTCTTAAAGATATTCTTTAAAGCCTCCTTTTGTGGCTGAAGTTTTGTTCAATATTTTACAATTAATTATTTGGCAGTGCTAGTTTGGATGCAGAGGGAGCATTTGTTAGCCAAAATTAAAGCTGAAGCATAGACTTCAGAGACTTGCAGATTTCAGAAAACTAGATCATTCACCTAGGTTCTTTTGCCTTTCCATTCTCCAAGCCATTTTGTTTTTCTTTGGATGGCTTAGATAGGTGAAGGAAGCCAAAATCATACAAAGGGTAGTTAAATGAAAGGCTTTTGACATTTAATCTGAGTTATTTGATCTGGGAAAGAGTCTAAACTGTTTCCAGAAGAGAAGAAAGATTCAAGGCCGAGTTCCTTGGTTAAAGCAGATTCTGACCAAAAGTCTGCAAAAACACCCACTGTGATCCTATGCAGATAATGAAGTATATGGCTAATCCATCTCCACTTGCTATAATAGTGTAGAGATGCATAATAGTGTTAGTGATAAATTGCTGATCAGTCAATACTAGAGAGGTATTATAATTAGGATGAACAGTGGCCTTGGTAGGAATCAATGAGTTGACATGGCCACTGTTACTTAGATAGCTTTGGCTAAGTGTTGAGTGGCTCCAAACTTGCTTAGATGAAGCATGGAGTCAGGGGTACATGATACTGATCTTTTGGTTCCTGTGCATAATCTTTGACCAAGATAGCCTCTTCTTTACCTCTTTTTGGATAATGTAGTATTTCTAGGTTTTCCCTTCATGTGTGTCAGTTGCAAATATTCAGAGACACTGAGGGCAGGGAAATTCATGTCTTTTCACCATTAAGTTGTGTCAGATAAATAGCCATAGGAATGTGTTTCCCTAGTGAGCATCACTCTTCCTTCTGTAGCTCAGGAGAGAAGTTAAGAGGCTATTCCAAATATAGTTGAGAGGATGTCCGCACTTGCCTTCATTCAGAAATATACCAAAAAGGATGAATAGTCAGTGGACTCCCTTGTTCTTATTACCATGAAACCAGAAGGAAAAGATGTGGCTTTCATTCAGGAAATGTTTTCAGTGCCAGTCCTAGGAAACTGGCTTGGTCAGAGGGAATATTTATTAGTGTTACCACTGAGATGGGGAGTATCCACTTTTGACTCTCTTTACTGCTTTCTCTCATTCTCTCAGATTTTCCACCATTTTAATGTCCAGAAGGCTTGTGTTGTGAGTCTCTCTGAGCTGCTTCCATTGTAGCAATCTAAAATGTATCCTTTTTTCAATTTTACTGGAATATTGAGGAACACTGTTCCAAACTAAGGGGCTATTTCTCCCCTTGTAATAATTCCCCTGGTAAAACCCAATCATGATCCCTGTAGGGATGAAGAGGCCATTCGCCAAATGTTGGTACCTGAAATAGCATTCCAAGTTGGACCCAGGGGATCAAGACCGAATCTAGCATTTGAGCTTCTACAAATTGCTCAGGAACATTACGATTCTCTCCTATACAACTGTACTACCAACTAGGGTAGAGCCACATCCAGGAAATTTCAAAGCCAATGAATTCACCATTGATGATTAGAATAATACTTTGTGTATATTTATATCATTGCCTTTACAACATTGGATTTAATTGTCCTCTATTTCCCTTAGAATTAGTTGAAAACAGGTATTAAACATTGTTTGTTTATGCCTTTGTATCTATATGCAAACAGTACATATTCATAAATGTAAAAGTTAGGGATGGGGAGTAGACATTGGTTGTAGTGCATTATGCTGTTTGTAATTCAAAATTCCTCCCAGCTAATGAGCCATCTTAATAAAGCTTTTATTGACCTTTTATTTCTACCTTGTTTTTAAAGATTATTCACAAATAATACATTTAATTGAGTTGGATCCCTAAATCTTAATGTCCTTTATCTTCCCCTCCCGCATAATTACTAGAAATAATAATAACAAAAAATGATTTTTAGTCAGCATTTGTCATATTCCAGGTAGTGTTCTAAGTGTCTTATGCATATAAGTTTTTTAAAATCATAGAACAATTTTATGGAGTAGTTTTATACATTTCCATTTTATGTAATAAAATTAGGTCTGAAAATCCCCTATATTCAACATTTTGGTGTTTTCTGGTATTCTGTTTTTAGTTTTTGTTTTGTTTTGTTTTGTTTTACTTTTTTGAGACAGGGTCTTACTCTGTCACCCAGGCTGGAGTGCAGTGGTGCAATCACGACTCACTACAGTCTTGACCCCCTGGGCTCAAGTGATCCTCACAAATCAGCCTCCCAAGTAGCTGGGACTATAAGCACACACCTACATTACCAGGTAATTTTTATTTTTATTTTTTTTCAGTTTTTATAGAGATGAAGTCTTGCTATGTTGCCCAAGCTGGCCTCAGACTCCAGGGCTCAATTGATCCTCCCATCTCAGCTTCCCAAAATACCAGGAGTAGAATCATGAGCCACCGCACTGGCAATTTTGGTATTTTTTGACCAAGACAGTAGCTTTAAAAGGCCCTCTGCTTGACTAGATCTTATGCACTTGAATATAGACCCCTGATCTCTTTTTCCTTAGAAAATTTGCAATTGTAAATTATTTCTCTGCCCCTTTTTAGGTACAAATCTTCTCCCAGCCTCTTGCCAGTTTTATAACCCATGAATGTCTTCCTCAAGGACGTTCACTGGGTGCCATCTCTTTGAAATATAAGCATCAACATAGTGCCCCTATCTCTCAGTCTCTGTAGGAGGGTAGGAGACTAACTTCATAAGCAACACACAGATGACCTAATCACAGTGACCACCCTCCCTCAACACCCTCCAGTACTTCTCAGTTTCTTAAGTAGTCTTAACATCTATTGCAATAGTTTTCAATGAAGTCATCCTTCCTATTAAACTCTGTCCAGTGCAATTTTTCTTTGACATTTTCCAAACCTTCATCTTCAGCTTCCCACAGTATTTTATACAGTCTCTCTTTTCCTCTTTGATAATCAAGTACTTGCCTTACTAAAAGTTATATCTTTCTAGAAATTATATGTGTTTCTCTCCATTTTCCTTTCTGTTAATTTCTAGAGGGCCATTCTACTATCCCTTCATTTACTCTTATGATTCCAGAACTCTTTCCCTCATTTTGTTTTCAAAATCACTTTGACTAACTTCCTAGTGTATTAGAATGTAATTTTTCCCAACATACTGGTTAGAGTCTTTTTTCTCTTTTTTTAGTTATCCTAGAATTTTCCTTCCACCCTGACCACTTAAATTTTCCCTACCCTCCATAAATTTATTTTTTTCATATTATCAGCCACTCAACCTTAGTTTTTGTTTGATATTATCAAAGTAAAATAGACCAAAAAAAAAAAAAAAAAAACTATTAAGAATCAAAAGTTTCCTATAGCTTTAGATTGCGTAAAAACCCAAGCTATAGATTGCCATTATGTTACTATTCCAGAATAATGTTTGAGGATAACATTTTCAGAAATATTTGTGGAGAAAGACGATAAAGGGAGTTTATCTGTGTTTAGCCTATGGGAGGGAGATGGGCAAAAACTAATGTGGCTGCACATTGCTAGGACAGAGCCTTTTCCCACAACCACAAGAGGTAGACCTGCTGCTTTCTCTTCACTCACATGATGGATGCATCCTGTGAACATCTTGTATTCCTAAGAGAATTCTTGGTATTCACGACATTGTTAATAATAATAATAGATTTAAGAAACTGATGAGTCCCCTGCCTCTCCCACATGAGAACAAAGCAGTCCTAATTATCTAGCACTAGGAAGTCTGTGCCAGTGTGGATTTATGCTCCCTTCCAAACTAGAATATAGCATCACAACTGATTTTCTTTTTCCAATTCTAATTTTCCAGACCTATTAAAATGACTCTAAACCAAACTGCTTTGAATGAAATAATATTGGCTTTTTCCCATTATTCCTTTCTTTTCTCCCTTGTCCCCTTTCTACTAAATCAAATTAATCTGCTTTAAAAATAGAAAAGATAAGTGATTATATAATCTTCTAAGGGAGGCAGGAAGCTGTGGGACATAAGGCACAGATGAAATGCTCACGCATCGGGCATATTTCTACGATATGCATGTCAATCCAAGCCTTTTGTGGCCCAGTACTGTGGGGATGAAGCAAATGGAAATGGAAAGGTTTTCCCTTGTCTGAGGCCTCCAGTGATGTAAAGCACCTTCTAAGGGAAAAGAAATGCTTCCACAAGCCCAGAGACAATGTTCAGGTGCCACTCTGAGCTCATGACACTCGGAATTACAGCCTGGAGGTGACTTAATCCTGACACAGGAGACAAAGAAGGAACATGTAGCAGCCCCCCTGTCGCTGTCACTGTTAACTTTAAAACCTTATTGAGTCATGCTTTTTATTCATGTATATATGAAAGAAAAATAACAATTCAATGAGAAAGCAATTAAATTATTTCCAATAAGCAGTGGAGCTTCACTAGAAGAGAAGCAGGGTCTCAGTCCCTAAGCTCCATTTCCTAAAACCCAAGCTTCAGTCCTACCCATCTCCAAGAAGATCAGACTTTGTCCAGAGAAAAGTCAACTGAGGGGAAGGATTGTATTCTGTGTGAACAGTTATTTTAAGAAGCTACCAGCATTTGCATTTCTAAACTATTAGCAGACAAAATGAAGGGAAAATTTCAAAATGCATATACATATACACATGTTTTAAAATCTAATTCGGGGTCACAGCTGTAATTGCAAAAGCTTTGGATTGTGTGTCATGCTGGAATAATGTCGTGTTAGTGAGTGTAAAGCGTTCAGCATTACTTTATGCCTCATTGCACCCTAAGTGTGATGCTTTTTCAATACAACACCTACCACTTTTAGGTCTTTATGCTTAAGTATGTCTTGCTGGATGAAATCAAGCTACAAATTGGATGAAATTGGGTCCTCCCAGTTGATTCTATTGCTAGAAGCTCCAAAACTCAATTGTTTTTTAAGTCCGATTCCATGAATTCAGAATTTAAATTATCATGATTTCTTGCCCTGAAAAATAAATACAAAAGCTCAACTTGCTGCACAGATGAAAACAGCTTTTGGCTACAAAAGTAAAGTAAACTTTTTTTTCATACGGGCATTAGAAATGGCTCAAAAATGGAGCAAGCAGTACTTGAGAAAATATAACTTGCAGGAATTTGAGACATTGTTTTGGAAAAATAAAAAATAAAAAGGCCCTTCGTTCAAATGATCCCATCCAAAATATTTCACAGAATCACTGCTCCATGTTCAGGTTGCTTTTATCCTTGTAGAGTAGCTCAAATCATTCTGCTGCCACCTAAATTTGTGGTTGCAACAAATTGGTAAATTTTTAAAGACAATATTTAGATTACAATGTCCTTTCATTTTGCAGTTAAAGATGCATGTGAAAAGATGATTCTGCTCATACAATCTGACCATCCCACCCTCAGAGGATTTACGTTTCATTAAGTCATGCAAAAGGTGGTAGATGGGATGCAGATTTTCAGTGTTGCAGGAAGAGTTAAAATTTATCCTAACTGGAATTGAATCCAAGTTTCAAGTAGTGCAATTGCTACTGCTGTTTTTGAAGATTCTTAAATTAATCATCCAAAGTCATTGTAGAGACAAAAAGCTCTTCAAAACAGTAGTAGTTTGGCTGGCACTATATATTTTGGGGACAATCTAATAAAATTGCTAAAACAGTCAGAAGTTCTTGTTCTGTGCACACATTTGAATTATGCTAAGTGAAGGCTGTATTTTAAGAGAAAACACATCTAACTAAAGAAAATATTGTACTATTCATAAGTTGGTATGTAATAACTTATACAAATTTTTACTTGATCCAAGTAATAAAAAATAATTACATTTGCCAGTAGCTATCTTGAGGGAAAAATAGGCTTAAAAAATGGCATTACAAGCAGATGCATTTGTGTTTGTTTTCAGTGAAGGAGATTATATTGCTCATGTAGTGGGTGAAAACATTCTGGTAAACAAGAGCAGCATTATATAGAAATCAACCAGTCCATGTTAGGCACTAGAGTTCTCTGACATGGGTCCTGTTCTCTTAGGATAATCTAACAGTTCAAACCACATAATCTTGGAAGAATTTAGCTGAGTTAGATTGGACTAGAGGAAGAAGCAGTGTCATCAATACCAGAAAAAAAAATTCACCAATAACAACATCAGCATTTTGCGTAATTGAAGAAGTAAAATGGTAAGAAAAGCTATAGACACAGATATTTCAGAGGACTGGAAGTAAGCTCTGACAAAATGTAATTCTCCCCAACCCATAACCCAAGAGCAATCCCAGTTGATGCTTGTGATCATGAAGCAGTTTATGATGCCGCCCTCTACATGACTTTGATTTCTGCTCTCAGACTATACCTAGCTGTCTAGCTTATTTCTTCTTCCTTCCTTATCATTACTGGGTTCTCAGTTGGTTACTAAACTGATGATCGTTTTTCAGTTAATAGTGGCTAGCTCCAGCTCCCCCTTTAATCACTGCTGCCAAGCCCTTAGCACACACCTAGAAAACTCCACAGTTAAATGCAACAATCTACCTTGATGACTTTACTTATTTACTTATTTAAGTTATGTACATTAATGTATATGAATACATTCTGTGCATTCCCCCTGTCCATCCCCAAACCTCTCCAAAAAAGAGCCTGGAGAAATTATAGATGAAAGAGGGAATCATAATTCCAGGGGCCAGGAGAGATAGGGAGAAAGAGAAACAGATTGATTCTTGAAGAGGCTTAATTTGTGTGTAGGTTGAGGTAGATGCTGCAACTTTAAGTGGATCCAAGTCAGACGAAGTCTATCATGTGAGAGTAGGTTAGAGGAGAATGTTTTATGTTCTACTCTGACATCTCCCCCACATTGCCATGAGACAATCGTTTTTTGCCTCATTGCAATGGAAATCAGCATCAAGCAACTTAAGTCAGGAACAATGACAGCACACTGCCAAGTTCAGCTGGAATGAGGAGAATCATCAGCCACCCTGAAACAGTAGCTCCTGTTAGCAACTCCACCAAGCCTCCAGAGTTGGTAAATTCCAACCAAGAAAGACTGAAAAATACAATTAATGAACACAAACTATTATATATAGCAATACACATATTAATATATATTTTATATAAAGCATATATATATATATATATATAATATGTACACACACATACATGTCACACATACATATATACCGAGAGAGAGAGAGAATGGCATATATTTTTATGGACAAGATTTCTATGTACAATTAATCCTCATTATTTGTGGGTTCTGTATTTGTGAATTTGCCTACTTCTTAAAATTTATTCATAATCCCCCAAGTCAGCAGCATGTTCATGGTCATTTGCAGACATGTGCAGCGTGGTAAAAAAAAATTCAGTGTCCTGATGCATATTCCTAGCTGAGGTCAAACAAGGCCACACTTTGCCTTCTTGTATCAGCTCTCATAGTGTAAACAAGTGTCCCTTTCACAGTCTATTTAATGCCGTATTTTGCTACTTCTGTGCTTTTTCTTGGTGATTTTGCTGTTTAAAATGGTCTCCAAGTGTGCTGCTAAAGTGCTGTGGAGTGTTCGGCAGCACACGAAGACTGTGCTGTGCTTCATGGAACTAAGCGTTATTGAGGCGTGAGTTACAGTGCTGTTGGCCTGAGTTCGATGTCAATGAATCAACAACATATACTAAATAAGGTGTCTTTAAACAGAAACACACATAAAATAAAGTTATGTATTGATCAGCTGATGAAAATATTGTGACCAGAGTCTTGCAGAAAGATAACCCGGTAATTCTCTCGGGAGAAATGGTTCCCTATTCACTAATTCAGTGTTCATAGTGACTTTACAGAACATAATAGGAACTGACTGTGTGTCTTCTCACACATACTCCACACACAATATTACACATATAGGAATCAGACACCAGATACCATGAAGATGATTTACAAAAATAGGTCATGTATTTGACTATAAAGTCAATCTCAATACATTGCAAAAGTTATTATCTTATCAACTATGGTTTCCAACCCTAATGCAATAAGTGTAAAAATTAAAAATAAAATAGGAGTTGTAAAGTAGCATATATTTGGAAATATATGATTACATATTTGATACAGTGTTTATATTACTATTTGGATATGTAGTATAGCATGAAGGAAATAAAGAAATATTTATAATTAAATGATAAAAAAAGTATGTGCCAAAATATATGAAATGCAACCAAAAAAGAATGTAGATTTAAAATTATAGCCTTAAATACATATATTTTAAAATTAGATTTAAAATAGTGTTTAATCACGATATAAAAAATTCTAAACTAAGGACAAAAGTATGATCTGAATAAAAGGAGAGAGATCTCGTTTTCTTAAAGAGGACAACTTAATAGTGTACTAATGTCAATTCTCCCTAATTAATGTATAAATTCAATGAAGAGAATTGAATTTATTCTCATTTCCAGCTGGATGTTTTGATCAATATACTTACAATTTATATAGAAAATAAAAGACCACAAATGCATCTAAGACAAATATATTAAAAAAAAGTAAAGAAGGAAGAATTTTTTGACCAGGTATGAAGATAAACTATTACGTCATAGCAATAAAAGTCATACGTTAGCACAAGAACAGACAAATGGATCAATGGATCAAAAAAGTACTCAGCGATAAGTGAAGGTATACCTGGAAATTTAATATACTATTTAATCAAAATGGAAAAGATGATTTGTTCTTAAATAGTGTAAGGGAAGTGGCTCATTCTGTGGAGCAAAATAAAACTGGCTTGCAAGATTGCATACAAATTTGGACTGCCTGGATTTAAAATCTATCAAGTTAATAGAAAACATAAAGAAAAATGTTGTCACTGAGATTGGTAAAGAAGAACATTTTAAACAAAATTTTAAAAACACAAATCATAATCCAAAATAATTATAAATGGACAAAAAAAATGATACACTGATGGAATATACTTAAAATGTATAAAAACTATAGTATTCAAAATATTTCAAGAATTCCTACAAGCCAACAAAAAAGAAAGGAACTCCAATATATACATATATCAGAACATCAAATTGTACACCTTAAATAAATACAATTTTTATTTACCAATTATACCTCAATGATATTGGGGAAAAGTAAAAATGAAATGAATAAGCATCATACAGAAGAGGAAACTTAAAAAGGGCACTAACAACTTAGAAACATACTCACATTCATCAGTCATTAGAACATGAAAATTAAAACAATGGTGTAATATCAACATGCTATCTCTTTAACCTGGCAAAAATTACAAACCTGAAAAACACCAAATTTTGGTGAGGATATATGGGTACAGAAGCTTTCATGCATGAGAATCTTGTCTGTTGTCATACTAAGCAGTAGTCTGGCACTGTTTAGTCAAGTTTAGTATATTTACACCTCATGGTCCAGCAATCTCAAAATTCTAACACAGGGTTAAGGAAGTTTATTCCAGTGTACCGCTGTTTCAGAACATTGCAGGCACTTAGCATATCCGTCACTGGGAGACCAGAGAGATAAATTTGCATAAATACACATTCCCACAGTTCTATGCAGTGGTTAGAAGCAATGGGCTAAATATCCACCTAGCCACAGAGATCTTAAAAAAAAAAAAAATAGTACTGAGTAAGAAAAGAAAAGGGAAAAAGAAAGGAAATATACAGACAATACCATTCAGGAAAATTAAAAACACATGCGAACAAAACATGGATGCCCTGACAGGGACCAATGATGATAAAGTGCTATAAACTGGAAGATATAATTCATTCACTCTTATACAACAAATTTACATACAATTAAGTAACTTTAAACATTATGTTAGGAACTATGACATCATCGTAGGCCTCTGTCTCCTAAACCTATGGCATTTTAGTGATACAGAGTGCTCTTTATAAAAAGAATGTCCAGTCAGAGAAAACCACTCGGTGTATTTTTCACCTATCCATTCAGACTCTAATAGAAGTATATAGTCTAGATTTGGGGCCACAATTTCACACAGAACACTGATGAATGAAGAGCATACCTTGTGTAGATCTTGGTGGGTAAGAGAACGGCAGCCTACCTAATTTAAAGACCAAGGGAGTATAATGGAACCATTTTACCTGAAAGCATATACAATATATGTATATCTCTTCAATTAACTTATGAACTATCATGTAGAAGATAAATAGGAATTGCATGTTGCATTCAGGGGTAAAACAACAGGGGACCCTATAGATGAGTAAATTTGGGGTAAGAACAAAAGACATTTTTAACAATGAGAAAAGTCGAAAATGGGCATTGTTACAGAAGGAGTTCCCTGCCTAGTATTTTGCAAGCAGAAGGTGTACAACATATGTGATGAATGCACAAAGATTCCTACCTTAGAATAGAATATAAAGGGAGTGGCCTGTAATGCCTCTCTACCATTTAAAATTTTATAAATTTCGGGATTTTAAAAGGTAAAGAACAATTAAACATTAAGTACTTTTCTTTCTTTTCCACAAGTTTTGATCATGCAATAACTCGTGTCTAAATAAGCTACTGAATCAAAAAAAAAAAAAGAAAACAAAAAACAACCCAAGAATAATTCAAGGACCCTCTTTCTTTCTGGACTATCTGTAATGCCAGTTAGTCCAGAAACTAACTGGACTTCCTTACTCAGTAGTATCTATTGAAGTTAGTAAGGATACCCTTGGATGGCTCCAGGTATTTACTCACACATCAATCTATTTTAATCCTATGATTACAGCTCTCCACAGTTATGATCATGTACCACAGGCATCTGTTTTTCTACATCAGGTTGGAACAAACAACCCCAGGGTGTGAAATATTCAGAGGTGGAAACTCTTCATATTAATATTATGATTCAAATTTCTATAATAAAAGTGACCATTGACCTTGTAAGACGAGTTCCCTCAGAAACTACATTATTGCTTGCATTCTTAGCATTTGAACTGTTCTGATGGTATATTAGAGCACAATGCCTGAAAGATTAATCTATTCCTTTTCCTTCTTGTTAAGTCCTAGTGTTTTGTTTTCGCTGCCCCTGATCAAATTCAACCTGTACCTTAAGGTATTAAGGGATTCTTGAACAAGGCTTGAATGCCATAATATGTAAAACTTGATTTTCTAAATAAAATGAGTTATGATGAACTTTATGTCACAATCCCCTGCACTCTTTAAAATGTATGCTAACCATTCTTATTTAGTACAAATGGAATGATTTAGTTGAAAATATAACTCAAGACTAGAGACACTATTTTCTTCATTTACTGGTCAAAACACTAATGCTTGGTTCTTTTCACTCCTGGTTGAACATCTTACATAATAGCACTTCTCGTTTTACTAAACTTAATGAAAGGATCAGAAACCAATCTGTTAAGGATTATGAGAAGAAAATAATGGCATCACTAAAACAAGATTCATGATATTAGATGCCTAAGCTGAATATGCCCTGCTGAATTCAGAATTGTTCTAGGGGAAAAGCAACAGAACAATTGGTTGATGGTCAGGGGTCAGCCAACTATAGACCTCAGGCCAAATCCAACCTTATAATAAATAAATATTCTTGGAACACAGCTGTGCTCATTCATTTACATATTGTCGATGGCTCTTTTGGTGCTATATCTTCGTTGAATAGTTTAGCCTGAGACCACATGGCTTGCAAAGCCTAAAATATTTAATATCTTGCCCTTGCAGAATAACTTTGTCAATCCCTGCCCTAGGTCCTCTGAAGACCTGTGAAGAAGACTGTCAGACTCTTAGTAAATTCCAAGTAATAACCACGAATAAATTTAGGTGAATCAAAGATACCACAAAACTAGGTGAAAAGGAAAGATACCACAGCAGGACAGGGAAATCATCTATAAGAAAAGTATTAGTGAGAGTTGTATTCATTCATTCATTCATCAGATGTGTATGATTAAGGGCCTACTGTTCGTTGGTCACTCTGCCAGGCCCTGGAGACACAAATGAGAACAAAGAAAATAAAATTTCTATCCTCCTAGAGCTGGACATGGAATTCACATATTAAACAAACTGAAATAAATATAAAACCACAAACTCTTGTGAGTGCTATCACTTACCACAGGGTGCTGTGAGAAATAAAAGCTAACAAGTTTAAGGTGGACATCTGCTAGTATTTTTTTTCCCTGAATTCATTTCTCCGTTTGGGTAATGGTAACAGTAACCCTCTTCCTTTGGAAAACATCTATTCCACTCTAAACTTAGATTTCTGGAAAGGCTTGCAAATCTACACTTTCCAACTCATGGGGAGTTGGAAAGACTATGCCAGCTGGGTGAGTTGGGATAGCCCAAGCTCCCAGTTACAGCAATTGGTGCAGGAAGAGTCCATGACCTAAGTCTACCCAGTCACAAACCTTTTGCATGCATTTATAGTGAAGAAGAGAAGTTATGTTTTTTGTTTCCTCTTTGGTGATGATTCAACAAATATTTCAGCCCCCAACTGCGAGGAAACTTATTCTCTTTCATGTGATCATGGAGACAGACGTGGAGAGAGAAAGACACAGAGAGCGGCCTCATGGCATTTGAGGTCCTGGATACAACTGACCGTGGAGCCAAAGACAAACCACAGGTGATCAGAAGAAAGATGGATTTCTCATGTAAGATCTCAGGATAAATTGCCCCAGACATTCATAAAAGAGAATAGTTGTCATTTTGGCATTGAGCTTACCCTAAAATGAGAAAATGGAAAAAGTTCATGAGGGAGTTTGCAAAGTGTGATTGGGAACAAGGACTCTTTGTGTGTATAAGGGAGATAGGTATGTAGGAAAATTAAAATAAAAGTGAGGTGTGATAAAAATCCAAGCACCAGTTGAGTGGAACCTGTTCTTCACTGTGACACTGTCAGCTATCACTTAGATGTTGAAGATCATATGTATATACATGAAAACATGGGCACATATATTACTGTGCACTTAAAAATGTACACAGAGGGCACTTGCATGAGAGAGATGTTACCTTCTGCCTTCAAAAATTACCTCTACTGAAACTCAAAAAATATGCAGGGAACTAATAAAAGAGATTACCTTCAGGAGTTGGGAGGAGTGAGTCAAAACTGAGTGAATAAAGAAAGAGTAAAACTTCTCAATGAATATCTTTTTAGGTCACTGCCTTTTGAATCATGTGCATGAATATTTTACCTATTTAAAAAAAAAGATAAAAGTTCTTAAAATATGTTTTGCCTCTGTAAAGGAAAATTTAGAGGGGAGTGATTGTTTATTCCTGTTCTCTCAAGTTTATACCTCCACAAACTTTCATTTGTTCCTTAGTCCACTCCATCTGAATTCCACTTCAATCACTACAACACAACAGCCTTGGCTAAGGTCCATAATGATTGAGTGCCTGAGCACTCAATTCAATTAGACATATTTCAGATCTCATCTCTGTTGACATCTAGGCACTATAGTTCTGCTCTACTTTTTGAAACACTCTATACTCTTGGATTCTGGGACCCAGACTCAGTTCTTGCTTCCTTATATTTTCTCAATACTCTTTTCTAGTTCCTTTTGCAGATTAATTCTCCTCCATACATCCACTTAATTTTGGAGTTCTCAGGCTGGGCCCTAGGTCCCCTTCTCCCTTTATAGTCTCTCATGTTCAGCAAACTTGTCTCCATCCACAATGTTAATTACTATCAATATATTAAAAACCACAAAGTAAATATCTTTATTTCAGAGTACTCTTCTGAATTACAGGCACATACCTACATCAGTCTTTTCAACATTTTATTCTTGCTGGTCTTAAATGAATCCTCAAATTCAACATACAAACCAACGACTCATTAATTCCTCCTCTAACGTTTCAGTGCTCCCTGTTCCAGTAAATGACACAAACATGATTCAAGATAGAAACCTAGAAGTTATTATTTTTACTACTTTATCCATATTCCCAGCATTCCATCTATCACAAATCCCACAACTGAAAATAGTGGTTCTCAAAGTATGGTCTCCTGACCAGTAGCATCAGCATCATCTGGAAACTTGTTAGAAATGCAGATTTTCAGGGGTCATTCTAGGTTTTCTAAAGCAGAAGCTGACTTTAAGGACCAACAATCTATAAAGCCTACTAAAGTTTGAGAACTACTGAATTAATCTTTTAAGAAACTCTGGAATTTGTTAACTTTTCTCAATCCCTACTGCCATCTGTGTAGTCAAAATTCTACCAACCCTAACCAGGACTCTCTAGCAGACTTCTAACTGATCTTCTCAAATATAAACACTCCATCCAGCCTAGTTCATTTTCAATTTACTTTAAATTAATTAATTACCTTTTTTAGAGACAGAGTCTAGCTGTTACTCAGGCTGTAGTGCAATGGCACAGTTGTAGCTCACTGTAACATCAAACTCCTTGGCTCAAGTGATCCTCTCACTTCAGACTCCTGAGTAGCTAGGACTACAGGCAGGCACCACTACACCAAGCTAATTCTTTTTATTTTTGTAGAGGTGGAGGTGGGGGTTCTTTCTTTCTTGTCCAGGCTGGTCTCAAACTCCTGGCCTCAAGTGATCAGCCTCCCAAAGTGCTGGGACTACAGGCATGAGCCACTGCACCCAGTCCTACTTAATTTTGAACAGAGAACATTGCTTCAGCTGTTTCCATTTAAACTAACTTAAGCCCTGTTACCACTGAACTCCTGATCTACCTTCTGTCAGCCAGCATAAATGGAGACCCATTCAGAAATGCCATCTTCTACGCTTGAAGAAAGTCTAAAGCTCTCCAATGTTTGGAATCCCCTCAAAACACTGGCACAAGTTCCTAGGGAAGGCTGGTGGCCAGGGGAATTCAGTGTCCTTTAGCTGCTATTGGTTTGGTTAGCAGAGAACACACACAAATTCATTCATTCATTCATTCATTCACCCAAAAATATCTACTTAGCACCCACTACTTGGCACAGATAATATTAGGACTTGGGAGTTCAGAGGTAATAGGGTCCTGGGGTTGGCCTACAAAAAGTTCCCAGTCTAATTGAAAAAGATGATGAATTAGTGTGAGGTGTTAAGTAGATAAGAGATAAGTGGATAAGACTTCTGAGGGTAACAAATCATCTAGAGTATAAAAATGATGGAGGGATTACAGTTTTATAGAGAGCATTAAGGACTGGCCTCAGGATGATAGGAAACAAAGAGAGAAAAACAAGCACAAATGTCCTGAGGCAGGGAAGAACCTGATGCTAATGATGAACCACTTCAGGGACAGTAAGGCTGTTAAGAAGTGAAACAGGTGAGAGGATGAGGTGAGGCTGCAGAGTGAGGAGGGGCTAGATCGTAGGATCCTCCTAAATCAGTGTAAGCATTTTGGATTTTATTCTAAAATCCACAGCTACATTAATGCAGCAGCTCTTCAAGAGTATGGACATGAAGAGGACAAGACCAGATAGGAATGGGCCCACTGCGAACTAAGGTCAGAACACAGTTTTGTTTTCTTGGGTCAGTGTATCAGTTCAAGAACATTAAGAAATCAGGAGGCTTTTGAGGGCTAGCCTGGGGAAGTCACCATAATTTCTCATTGTGTTTTTATAATAAAATACATTCCAAAAACCTAAACAACTAAGCAAAAAAGACTCTAGGAACACATTCTCTAAAGTTGGGGACTGCCACAAAAATTCTATGCATATTTATAGTTAAGTTACTTGGTATCAATACTTTTCAATACTTTTACTGGTGAAGTTAATAGTTACTTTAGGTGTTTCTAGTTTTTAGAATCTATGATCTTCTATTATCCAAAGAATCAATTACTGATGGTTTTCAATCCCACTTTTAGTTTGGACATCTTGATCACATATTGTTTTCATTTATAGTTTATTTGAAGCTTTATTTAGCTCTTCTGTTGTTCCTTTCATTTATTTAAATATGAATATGCTCGGCAGGAAAGTGACTATATTTGTCAAGCTGCCCCTGGTCCTCCTAAAAAAAAATAAATAAATAGCTCTTACGTGATGGAAAAATAAATTGTATTAATTAAATCCAATATTTTCCTCCTACAAAACGTCTTTTACTGGATTTTCTGCCTACTTTTTGGCTACATTCTTTGCTGCCTGGAAGGGGAACAGAAAGGTATAAATACTGTTCAAACCTCCTAATTGGGGTAATTAACAAATCTCTAAGTTACTTTGCAGCATGAAGTCTCCTGTTTCACTGTAAGGGCTGGAGGAACCAGTTTAGATACTTAATGACCTGTCCACATATAGGAATAGCGCCAGCTTCAATTCACTAGAACTTACTTACAAAGCAATCATAGAGTATAATCTTCTACAAAGAAGCATGCCTAATAGCCATTTTCTAACTTGCTTGCAGCTATTTCAGCTGCAGCATTATTTCCAATTCAGGAAATGTTTTCCAATGCAAGGGGAAAAAAAATAGACATATTTTTAACAACTCTGAAAAAAGAAACCTTGCTTTTAAACTTTGTTCTGTTCCTGATGTCAAAGCTGATTTCCCGACTAATTAGGGCCCTAAGTTCTTGGTTAGAGCCCTGAGCTTTCCTGTAGCCTTTACCTTGACCTTATTTACCATCAGCCCAATCTACAAACATATTCCAAATATCAGCTAGATTGATTGCTATCTTAATATCTTCTTTCCTAGACAAATAGTCTTTCTTTAAAATCATATGTAATCAGTAAAACATAAGATTTAGGCCTTTGTGGGCTGTGAGCAAGTTTGAAGCCTGTCTCTTGTGTAACTTTAGGCTAGTTACTTAATCTCTCTGGGCTACAATCATGAGAATAAAATATAGAATATAGGAAGCTCAGTTACATTTGAATTTTAAATAAACTATTAATATTTTTTAGTAAAGGTATACCCCATGTCATGTCATATTTAGCCACTCGCAAGCTGAACCCTACTTTGGGCCTCAGTTTTCCTAAGTATATGATGAATGTAATAATAGAGGAATTGTGAAGATTAATCTGGTTGAAGCATTATGGTTATGGTGTGTGGCAAATGGTGAGTCATCATTAATTCTTAGCTGCTGTGCTGCTGTTATTTTTTTCTCTAAGAAATACAAGCGGTAACACAAGAATATCTAGATAGAGCTTGCCACATGCTTGGCAAAAAGAGACCTAGACATTGTTGAACACACACGCTTTCTCCCAACACATTCTTGCAATGTGTTGCAACCATGTGCCAGGGTCTAAATGGTCTCATCTAGTCGTATGATCCCATGTGCTATAGTAATTTTAAGATCTATTTTATAGAGAAAGAAACTGAAACTCTGAAAAGTTCAGTGACTTGCTATCAGACAGCAAGGGAGTATCTGCTAAAGTTGGGTTTTGTTTTTGTGAGACTCCAACACACAGGCTCTTTATTCTGACCAGTGTCCCCAAATGAAGTAACATTTGATATCACTGAAAAGTAATTGAATTTAAGGAAAAAGTAATAGAGATTTTCGTCTTAGTATCAATATGATAAAGATAACTGAGAATAATTATATAACACTTTAAAAAGCCACAAAGGGCTACCACAGTAATTTGTGACTTTATCTGACAATGGACCTATGAATGTGCCATTTCTAGCTACCCTCTTCTCCTAAATGAGGCATTAAATTCAGGACCTAGATGTCTCCCTTATCAACACAGAGCTGTAAGTGTTAAAGTAAGGACTAGTTTCCTGGGGCTGCTGTAATAAAATATGACAGATTGGGTGGCTTAAACAACAGATATGCATTTTCTCACAGTTCTGTAAGCTGAAGGTCCAAGACCAAGGTGACAGCAGGGTTAGTTTCTCCCATGGCCTCTCTCACTGGGTTGAAGATGAACACCTTCCTGCTGTGTCTTGCATGGTCTTTTCTTTGTGCACATGCATCCCTCCTGTACCTTCCTTTTCTCTTAAGGACACCAGTCATACTGGATTAGGACCTTACCATTATGACCTTATTTAACCACAGTTATCATTTTAAAAGCCCTGTCTCCAAATAGGGGACCCATTGCAGTTTAGGGCTTCAATATTTGGATCTGGGAGAAACACACTTTCAGTTAATAACACCAAGCTTTCTCATTTCTGGTCTCATCCATATTGTTAGTCATGTTACTTTTCTGGGAGTACTATAAAAACAAATTCTGTTGTTGGCACTTTTGATGGGAAAAGAAATGTATAAAATGTGATGATGGATACATTTATAAAGATTAATAACTAATCTTTGAAGTATAAGAATTTTAAGTATTTAATAATTTACACATTTGATAACTACACAGTTGGGGTCTGGTCCACTATAATATCTCGGACTAAGAGGAAAACAATGAATCTGAAAATAAAATTGATTATAGCTGATATAATAACTAATTTCACATGTTAAGAAGTATCAAGTATCAGGAAGTTAGAATCTATTCCATACAGGTTTGAGGAATAAACAATGATGGGGCATGCACTATCTTAGGCTAATACCTTCAAATTTTAAGACTCTAAAGTGTAGAAAGTTTAGGCAGCACTCTATAGGTTAAACCAGCCTCGACATGTACCTTTAAATGCCATGTTAGATTAATAGCTGGGTATGCTGAATGATTCAATGGATGATTCATAGGACGACTGCTTACTCCTGCAATCAGACAGATTCTGTAACACAGTTTAATTTGTTTGCACTTAGCAGCAGTGTGGACAACGTAAGGGAGTCTATAATGGAAGCAGCTGGAGGAGAAATCTGTAGGAAAAAATGTAAACAAATCTTTCAACACTTAGTGAATGTAGGTAGAGAGCATTTAATATGGACACCACTACAAATGATTTGAACTGCAATATTGGTTTTTAAAAACACAGTCTGTCCAGTGGTATTTTATAGTCGGTGTCAACCACAGTTGTTTTTAGTTACAGTTGCATAACAGTTCAAGATAAATCAAAGTGAACTGTTCTGAATTTTAAAAAGTAGCACAGATTTGCTAATACTGTAATCATTGCTTTGACCAAAGGCTACTTTGCACTATGTCTACATAACACTTACTTGACAAATATTTATTAAGTGTTGATTACTCTCTAGATACCATCCAAGGCACTGGGAATATATCAATGAATAAAACACAGTCCCAGTATGCAATATACCTATAGTGTCTCCTGGGCAGAGAAGCACCTGAAACGCAGGGTAAGTGCTAAATGACATAAGTGTTTGTTCCGAATTCTGGAAAAGGGGGCAACATCTATGCTTGTCTTGGCTAAGGGAATTTAAGATAAGTTTCCTAAAGAAGACAATGTCCAAGCTTAGATCAAGGGACAAGAGTTAGGCAAGGAGCCTCCTGAAAAAAAGGGCTAAGTATATTTAGTGTAGTGAAGATCAAACTAGGCACAGCACAGGAAGCCATGTACCATGATTGAACCACAGAATGGAAAGCAAGGGGTATTGAAAATGAGGCTGGGAAAGTTCTCAAGGGAACTTGAGAACTGGTGAACAATGAAGAGGAGCTTTTTTTCTGGAGCAAATACAGCTTTTAAAGAGCTTTAAGAATGGGAGTGATATTCAGCATTGTCTTTTGTTTTTAGAAAAATTACTCTAGTTGACTGTAAGAATATTGTCAACTAGACACAGTAGGAAGACATAGTAAGAAGATCAGGTAGGAGCTAACATAGTAACATAGGTGTAAGTTTGTAACATCCTGAACAAAAGCATAATGTGGACCAATTTGACATGTTTTAAAGAGGTAATATTGACTGGATTGAATGCGGAAAGTGGAGGAGAGAAAAAACTGAATTTGTTCCTGAGGATTCTGAATTAGGCAAATTGTAAATCAAGGTGCCATTAACTAAGAACCAGGAACAGGCTGGAGGAAAGACAGTGGCATATGTTGAACACAATTTTATTTTATTTATTTAAACAATCCTTACTGAAGCCCTACTTGTGCTTGATACTGTAATCCATCAGGCTACTATAACAAAATATCAAAATCTGAGTAGTTTAAACAATATAAATGTATTTCTCTCACAGTTCTGGAGGCTGGAAAGTCCAAGATCAAGGCACTGACAAACTTAGTGTCTAGTGAGGGCCCACTTCCTGGTTCACAGATGACCATCTTTCTGCTGTGTCCTCACAATGGCAGAATGGGTAGAAGAGCTTTCTATGGCCTCTTTCACAGAAGCACTATTCCCATTCATGAGGGATCCAATCTTATGACCTAATCAATCCCCAATAGCCCAACCAAATATCATTACCTTGGGTGTTAGGTTTCAACATATCAATTAGGGTAAGGTACAAACGTTTACTCCATAAGATTTCAACCTTAGGCCCTCAACATTTGTGTCTTCTCAAATGTAAAATACATTCATTTCATCCCAATAACCCCATAAGTCTTAATTAATTCCGGCATCAACTTAAAGGTCTAAAGTTCAAAGTCTTATGTAATTATCACCTAAATCAAATGGGTGAAACTCAAGGTATGAGTCATCTTAAAGCAAAGTTTTCTCCAGCTATGAACCTATGAAACCAAACAAGTTATATGTTTCCAAAATATAATGGCATGATAGGCATATGATAGATATTCCCCTACCAAAGGAGAAATATAAAAAGAATAAAGGGATAACAGGTTCCAAGTAACTGCAAACTCCAACAGAGTAATCAATGTTAAATCTAAAGGCTTGTGAATAATCTTAGACTCCATGTTCTGCCCTCCAGGCCCACTGGGACAGAGGTCCTGTCTTCCAGGCACATTGGGGCAGGGATCCCACCTCCTGAACCCACTGGGGTGGCAGTCCAATCCCCTCAGCTTTACTGGGCAAGAGTTAGGCCCCCAAAGCTGTGGGTGGGTTTATCCCCGTGGCTTTTGGAGGCACCACCCCAATGGTTCCACCTGGAATTTCCATAGTGAGGGCTTTTTGAGGTTGGTACAAGCCTCATTAGGGCTCTCTGCAGCAATCCTGCGCCCATGGCCATTAGCTTCCTGATTCCCAACTCCATAGGCATCCTATGCCTGTGACTTTCCTGGTAGCCTTTAAAATCTAAGTGGAGGTAGCCATTCATCATGGCTCTGATGGCTGTCATGCATTCCAGACCAGGACCCTCTGGAGCCACACTTGGGGTACCTTAGGACCATGGCACTGGAATGTGAGAAGTGGAGCCTGCACTGTGAGGCAACACCAGAACCAGCAGTGAGCCCTGAGGTCCCACAGGCTCTAGTGCCCTCTCTTGAAACTGCCCTGTCCCTGGTACCCTGGGACCCTTGCTCTCTGAGCCTGTGATGGAAGTGGCAACCCTGATGATACCTAAATCACCTTGGGAGAGGGGAGAGGGGGTCATGTTTCCATTGTGGTGAATATTAATAGCTCCTGGCTTCTATACAAATATTTGACCAGTGTCTCTATTTTCTTAATGAATAGCACCTGGTTTCTGTTGAGATGGCCCATCCTTACTGATCTCCTTATCACACAGTCACTTGACCACACCCTTAGCATTGTCTCCTGAACAGTTTCTCTTTCTTTTCGTTATTGACAGGCTGATAATTTTCCAATTGTTTGAGTCCTTCTTCCCTTTTGATTTACAATTCTACTTTTAAATCATTTCTCCCTTCCCAAATATTACTATAATCAGTCAAGAGAAATCAGACCTTTCTTTATGTGCTTTGTTTAGATATTTCTTCAGTCAAATATCCAAGTTTAGCACTCTTAAAATTTTGTTATAAAGTTCTTCCCCACTTTATAACAAGGATGGCCTTTCCTGCATTGTTCAAGAACATGTTCTTCATTTTTGTCTATGATTTCATCAGGATACCACACCAACAGTTCAGGATTATTTAGGTATCCACCAAGAGAACTCAGGCTTTCTCTATATCTCTTCTGTTTTCTTTCTGAGGTCTCACCAGAATTGCCTTCAACTGTCTGCTCATGGCCACATAAGCTTTTTCTAGCATGCACCTCAAAATCTTTTAGCCTCAACCCACTACCAAGTCCTAACATGGCTTCCACGTTTAGGTATTTTTTATACCAGCACCTCACTCTTGGTACCCATTTTCTGTCTTTTTCAGTTTGGACTGTTATCATAGACTGGGAGGCTTATAAACAACAACAGTTTATTTAACAGTTCTGAGGGCTAGGCAGTGCAAAATCAAAGCGTGGGCAGATTTAATGTCTGGTGAGGACTCTTCCTAATTCGCATATGTCTGTCTTTTTGCATGTCTTCACACGGCAGAAGGGGAAAAATGAGCTTTCTGGGGCCTCCTTTATAAAAGCAGTAGTCCTATTTAGGAGAACTCCACCCTCATGACCTTATCACCTCCCAAAGGCTTAACTCCCAAATATCTGGCAGTTAAGTTTCAGCATATAAATTTTGTGGGAAAACAAACATTCTGTCCATAGCTCTCGGCATTGTGATAAACACTGGGCATAGTGGTAAACAATATAGATAAACCCCTGTAGCTCACGTTCTATTGATTTCCATAACTAGGTGGAATGATCTAGAGGCAAGTGGCTCACTACAGAAGTTTGGTAATTAATAGTTCATGGGTGATGTTTGACACCACAGCAGAGGGTGAGATCATCCACAGAAAATGTTGAACAAAAGAAAAAAGATGTTTAAAAATCTTGAGAAATACCACCTATAGATGATAAGAACCATTTAGTGAAAATTATGAAGTGGCAAATAATGTAGGAAGAAGACCAGAAGAGAACATTGCCTGCATGGCAGACTAATCATTATCTGTTTGTTTGGATCACTGTAGAAAGTCAATCAAGGTTACTATGATGCAAAATAATGTTGTTTCTAGGTGAATTGGCACCTAGCCCCTTTGATATGAACCACCCAAATAAGTCTCCCTTCAATACTGGGTAGCAGGGACAGAGGTATAGAGAAAGAGTGACTTGAATGAATCCTTCCTCTCATAATAGTAGAAAGATGAATGTCTACCTTTTTTCCAAAAGGAAACTGAATTCTAGTTCAACATGTGATTCTATAACTAAATAGATAACTGAATAATTGCAAAAGAAGTCCATCAAACTGATATTTTGTTGAATACTTTATAATTTAGATTTTTCTCTTTTATTTCTCCCTCAAAAGTTTCTGAATAGAAATTCTTTTACCCTGTATAATAATGAGTGTAATGATGAAAATTTTATTAAGTGCTATATGCCAAACAAAATATGCCCTACATGCATGTATGTAATGTAAATATCAAGAAAATATTTTGAGAGTATAATTTAGGAAAACTGAGATTTTGGAAAGTTGAGTAACTTGTCCAAGGTCACACAGCAATTATATTAACGGAAGTGAGATTTGAAACAAGACATAGCAGACTCTAAACTTGTATTCTAAGTAGGTCTGTTCTATGACAACGCCTTCATGAAGCCAAAAGGGCTTTTGATTTGCCTTTCAGAGGAAGCTCCATATTATGTTCAGAATCAATTTTAATCTTGTTATGAAACCAAAAAATATATTGTTACATTTCATTCATTAAAATTATATAATACCCTCATCTTGATATACAGATAACCTCCATAAAAGTGAAAACAAATTCACACAGTATTTTTCTCCTATGAATTTTTTAAAGAGCTAATTTATTCATGAACAAAAATGAATAAAACCACCTCCTCACCAGTAAGGTCATGTTGTTTACATGAATCACTTTTTGCTTGATGGAGCTAGATAGTGTCCATTGGGATTATGTTTTGTTTCATATGCAAGTGTCAATCATGAAGGAAAAATTATTTATTTTAAAAAAATTGGTTACCAGCATTTGAGTTCTATTTATGGGTAATACCAACTGATATGGTTTGACTCTGTGTCCCCACCCAAATCTCATCTTGGACTGTACTCCCATAATTCCCACATGTTGTGAGAGGGACCTGGTGCGAGATAATTTGAATCATGGGAGCAGTTTCCCTATACTGTTCTCTTGGTAATGAATAAGTCTCATGAGATCTGATGGTTTTATCTGGGGTTTCACTTTTGCATCTTCCTCAATTTTCTCTTGCCACCATCATGTAAGAAGTACCTTTTGCCTGCTGCCATGATTCTTAGGCCTCCCCAGTCCATATGGGACTGTAAGTCCAATTAAATCACTTTTTCTTCCCAGTCTTGAATTTATCAGCAGGGTGAAAACAGACTAATACAGTAAATTAGTACCAGTAGAGTGGGATGTTGCTGAAAAGTTACCTGAAAATGTGCAAGCAACTTTGGAACTGGGTAACAGGCAGAGGTTGGAACAGATTGGAGGGCTCAGAAGAAGACAGGAAAATGTAGAAGAATTTGGAATCTCCTAGAGATTTGTTGAATGGCTTTGACAAAAATGCTGATAGTGACATGAATAATAGGGTCCAGGCTGAGAAGGTCTCAGATAGAGATGAGGAACTTGTTGGGAACTGGAGAAAAGATGACTCTTGTTATGTTTTAGCAAAGAGCCTGGTGGCATTTTGCCCCTTCCCTAGAGATTTGTGGAACTTTGAACTTGAGAGAGATGATTTAGTCCTGTAAGTATCTGGTGGATGAAATTTTTAAGCAACAAAGCACTCAAGAGGTGACTTGGGTGCTGTTAAAAGCATTCTGTTTTAAAAGGGAAAAAGAACACAAAAGTTCAGAAAATTTACAGCCTGATGATACAGTAGAAAAGAAAATACCATTTTTTGAGGAGAAATTCAAGCTGGCTGCAGAAATTTGCATAAGTAACAAGTTACCAAATGTTAATCCCCAAGACAACGGGAAAAATATCTCCAGGGTATGTCATAGGTCTTCATGGCAGCTCCTCCCATCATAAAGACAGAAGCCTAGGAAGAATAAATGGTTCTGTGGACCAGGCCCAGGGACTCCATGCTGTGTGCAGCCTAGGATTTGATGTCTTGTGCTCCAGCTGCTCCAGCCATTGCTAAAAGGGGCCAAGGTATAGCTAGGCCCATGGTTTCAGAGGATGCAAGCCCCAAACCTTGGCAACTTCGATGTGATTTGAGCCTACATGTGTGCAGAAGCCAAGAATTGAAGTTTGCGAACCCCCGCCTAGATTTTAGAAGATGTATGGAAATACCTGGATGTCAAGGCAAATGCTTGCTTCAGGGGTGGGCCTTCATAGAGAACCTCTGCTAGGGCAGTGCAGAAGGGAAGTGTAGGGTCAGAGCCCTCACACAGAGTCCCTACTGGGACATCAACTAGTGGATCTGTGGGAAGAAGGCTGTGTCCTCCAGACCCCAGAATGGTAGATCCAACAGCTTGGACTGTGCATCTGGAAAAGCTGCAGACACTCAATGCCAGCCCATGAAAGCAGCCAGGATAGGGGGCTATACCGTGCAAAGCCACAGGGCTGCCCAAGACTATGGGAACCCAGCTCTTGCATCAGCATGACCAAGATATGAGACCTAGAGTCAAAGGAGATCATATTGGAGCTTTAATTTGACTGCCCCACTGGATTCTGGACTTGCAAAGGCCCTGTAACCCCTTTGTTTTGGCCAATTTCTCCCATTTGGAATGGCTGTATTTACACAATACCTGTACCCTCATTATATCTAGAAAGTAAGAAGTAACTAGCTTGTTTTTGATTTTACAGACTCATAAGTGGAAGGGACTTGCCTTGTCTCAGATGAGACTTTGAATTGTGAACTTTTGGGTTAATGCTGAAATGAGTTAAGACTTCAGGGGAAGTTGTGAAGGCATGATTGATTTTGAAATATGAAGACATGAGATTTGGAGGGGTCAGGGGTGGAATCATATGGTTTGGTTCTATGTCCTCACCCAAATCTCATCTTGAATGGTACTCTCATAATTCCCACGTGTTGTGGGAAGGACCCAGTGGGAGATAATTTGAATCATGGGGGTGGTTTCCCCCATACTGTTCTCAAGGTAGTGAATAAGTCTCATGAGATCTGATGGTTTCATCTCGGGTTTCTGCTTTTGCATCGTACTCATTGTTTCTTGCTGCCACCATGTAAGAAATGCCTTTTACCTCCCACCATGATTCTGAGGCCTCCCCAGCCATGTGGAACTGTAAGTCCAATTAAACCTTTTTTTCTTCCCAGTCTCAGATATCTCTTTGTCAGCAGCATGAAAACAGACTAATACACCAAAACTTTCTTCTTTTTTTTTTAACTTTTATTTTAAGTGTAGAGGTACAAGTGCAGGTTTGTTACATAGGTAAACTTGTTACATGGGGGTTAGGTGCAAATATTATTTCACCACCCATCACTATTAAGCCTAATACCCATCAGTTATTTTTCCTGATCCTCTCCCTCCTTCCATCTTCCACCCTCAGAAAGGTCTACTTTCTTTGTTTCCCTTAAATCATTTAGACTATAGTTCTAATCACCTACCTGCCTTACTGGAAAGCTACTAGAGTAATTATCCTATTTCCCTCTGCAGAGCAAGGAGCCCCAGTAAAGTTAAAGTGAAGCCAAACTGGAATAAGGTAGGCTCCTAATCCAAGATGATTGGTGTCTTTATAAGAAGATGATTATGTGAAGATACAGGGGAAATCCCATGTGAAAAGGTAATGACTGGAGTTATCCAGCTGCAAACCAAGGAATGACAAAGATTGTCAGAAAACTACCATAAGTGTCTTGGCTATCTTAGTCCTTTCATGTTTCCATAACAAATATCTTAGACTGGGTAACTTTTAAACAACATAACTTTATTTATCACACTTCTGGAGACTGGAAAGTCTAAGCCTAATGCCTTAGCAGATTTGATTTCTGATGAGGGGTTGCTTTCTGGTTGATAGATGCTGCCTTCTTACTGTGTCCTCGCATGGTGGAGGCAGCTAGCTAGCTCTTTGGAGTCCCTTTTATAAGGCCACTAATTCATTGGGGATTAGGTTTCAACATATGAATTTGGGGGGAACACAAATGTTCAGATTATAACAAGAAACTAAGAAAAAGAACGAAAGATATTCTTTCCTAGACTGATCAGGGGAAGCATGGTTCTAATGATACCTTGATTTTGGACTGTTAGCTGCCAGAACTCTGAGATAATGCATTTTTGTTGTAGTTTGTGGCATTTTGCTATGACAGCTCCAGTAAATGAATATATATGTGTTTTTTACTGTGGTTGCCATCACTGTCAGCTTTGCATCATGAAATACTCTTAATATTTATAAATTATCAATTTATAAATATATAAATACTATATTTATACATTTATAAACTATAGAGTAATGAAAATTCCAAAAGATGGAAGGGGCACTTTGGATTGTGTAGTCCAATCTCCCATCCCCAAACTCTTTCTTTCAGAATCATTCTTGATACATGATTATGTGGCCTCTGCTTAAATTATTGATAACCCAGTATACCAGGATAGCCACAATAAAAGATACAGAATATATAAACTATTCTATCTTCATAGAACTTATAATTTACCTGGAGAAAATATTTGCAACCAAATACTTATTTGAAGATCTAAATAGATAGAAATAGGATTATTTAGTATGCATGTGTCAGAAAACTCAACTCTCACTAGCTTAAGCTAAAGTAAAAGTCATCAACTTACATAATAGAGTAGTCCATGGATTGGTCTAAATTTAAAAGCAGCTTGACAGAGAACTCAAAATACATCACTACAATGAATATCTGGTCTCTCCTTACTCAAGGTTGGCTCTAACCATAGGCTTAGTCTCCTCATTATATATAAAAAAAATGTAGATAAAGCAATACTAGGTATTTTAGCTCCAACCAAATGAGAAAGACACTATAAGTTTCTCAGCAAAATATCTGAGGTTAACAAATGATGGGTTTACAAGCGTTACCTTTAAAAATAATCAGTGGTCTAGAGTAGCAGAAAAATTTACCTCTGGAGCATAAGGAGGAATAATGCTCCTAAACTGAGATGAAGAAAGGGATGAACCTTGGAAAGGAAAGTTGAAGGCTCTTAATGTAGTAAATGGGACTTTGCTGGGGAGGCAGTCAGCCAATATCTACTAGATAAGAACAAATTCTACCGTATTATATTGGTACATATATAGAGGACAAACTTCATTCCTCATGAGCTATTTGAGAAAGTTTCATGAAACAAAACATCTTTTCTAGGTCTGAAATAATAGAAAACATAGAAAATACATAGCTGTGTATGATGAAGTATCATAAATCAACACAAAGACTCCTAAAAGAGATCATAGTCCAAGGGTGTGGTAAGTAGGAATTGGTATGAAATAAGAATGGAAGGAAACATATGAGTTGAATTGTAAAGGGCCAGAAATGCCATCAGTAACATCAGAAGCTACCTTTACACTCAGGAGCCAACCTGACAGATGAGAAGTTGCTAAGTAATCTCTTAAAAGAGTTACTTCACGTGATAAAGAGGAGGCAGATAGGAAATTATGGTAATTATCTAAAGTAAAATATGAGGGCCTAAATTAGGACTGAGGAGGTGAAAATAGAAAGTATACCACCAATTTGGTAATCTACAGGATTTGGTGGTAGGTGAGAGAGAATAGTGAGAAAGTACCTCTGAAATTTCTTCAGTAATCATTGGGAGAAGGCAATGCCTTTAACCAAGGCAGGAGCTAATTTAAAAGGTGAGAAAATGAGAAGAGATAATGATTTTAATTTTGAATTTATTGACTTTTGGTATTTAAATATACTAATATAAGATATTTTAAACTACATTCAGAATATAT
>NW_016809830.1:952110-955135 GCF_001698545.2 Rhinopithecus bieti | reverse complement strand
AATATATATATATATAAATTTATATATGTGAAAAAACATATATATATGAATTATCAAGGGGTCAAGAGAGCAAAATGTTGATCTTTTGCCTGTACTCAACTTATATTAAAAGAAATCTGAAAGGCAAACTTTGTATGAAACCTTAGTTCTTCCTTTGCCACAAACCATAAAAATTTCTCACTAAAATTATTTCACTGAAAATTTCCCCCAACTCAGTGTGTGTTCTACATAAATGTCTTTTGTCTTATTCTTTGTTTTTAGACCCCCAAGCTCCTTGGGGTAAGGACTTTGTCATTAATTTAGCACAGCTGAATATATTACATGGTGCCATGTGTATTTATAGAACTTTGCTAAGTAATGATGATTCAGTTTTGGTAATCAGCACTTGCGATGATCATATGGTTATGCAGATCAACACTTACTATGCAAAAATCATTTCCTATGGGGCAGATGTGCTGGTCTCCCTCCTAGTAAATTTTTAGATCAGTAAATTTTTTGCAAAATAAAAGTCAATTTAGGATTATGCCTTTGATTGTCTTGTTACCCAAGGGAACCAAGAATGCAGAACCTTTCTATGGTGCTAAGCTACTGAAAATCGATAACACTGGTGGCATAAGCAGCAACTAATTCTAATAATCAAATGATACAAAATGCCCTTCTTGATATAAGGGCATGGTGATAGTGATTCACTTTGCTAAGTCAAAAATCTATGGTTCAAACACATTAAAATATTTGGAATACAGTCATTCAAATGTAATTCCTACAGTGAGGCATACTGAGGTTTGATTGGAAATTGGAAATAATATTTTTACTATGTATTTTGGGAGATGACAAATGCTTCCAGATTTCAGACTTGACTTTTCTTCATAATCCCTTTAATTTATTTTGAAACTTCAAAACGGCTGTATTGCTGTTTAAAACTGCTAGCAGGGACTTCATGTGTTAATTTAGTAATACTCAATTAAATAGTGGATTATATCACTCTAAGATAAATACCAGTCCAAGTTAGTAAGAAAGAAGGGAGGAAGAGAGTAGCAAAGGAAGGAAGAAAGCAAAGAAGAGAGCAAGGAATTTGGAGAATTGAAATTTTAATTTCTAAAATATCAGATTGCAACCATGAAAAAAGAGATTATTTTAGAAGTAAGCCGTGATCTCCAGCAGTTTTCATGCTTAAATCTTCAAAATGCTCTCACCTGAAATTTAGCTTAAATATTATATGTGGCTTTCTAGAAATTCTTAACCATTTCCCTTTATTTATCATAATCATCACCACTAGCTGATTGAAATCTTTGTGATATCTACTGATTTGAAGTTGATAGACAACTGTAACCCTATTTTTAAAATCTAGTAATTAAGTGACATTATGTCACTCATCACACATAAAACCCTCAATAACAACATGAATATATTCAAGTATCCAATTATATTCTGGGGTGCACATACAAATAAACAATACCACAATAGAAAGTATTAACTGAAATGATGACAGTTCCACGGTAATAGCTGCTGCAAGCACCAAACATTATTAAATCTGTTGTTTTGTACTCTTCTTCCTCCCTTCCCACTGTGGGAAATGGTAGGTGGGGAGGAATGCTGTAAACAAGTTTTTGCTTGTGTATGTGTGTATTTAAAACTTCCTTCTTACTGTTCATCTTTGGCACTAACTAGAATAAACCTGTAAAACAATGTCTTTAATACTAGAGTGGTTTTCATCTTTCCTTTGTTGTTATTGATATTGTTTTGTAAAGATTCATCTTCACTATTTTTGTGTTTTCAGAGAGCAGGATTAGAAAATGTGGGTCTGTTCAATCTTGATGGGGATAAGTGACTAAAAAGCAATGTGAAAATACAGAATACCTGGGTCCACGTGTCAATGTTATATAGGTTCTTAATTAGATATACTTTGAAACTGAGGCTTGCTGGTATCCAATGTCTTTTCAACTCCCCAAAATTGATCAGATTGGAGACTACAAAAGAAAGGAGACATTGGCTATATAAAGACAAAACTAAATAACTTGTGGGTGGTCCCATAGAGTACAGTAAAATAGCAGAGCTAGACCACAAAACACCAGAAAAGTTCGACTGTGACAGTAAAGCAACGGGAAAGAGATCTGGCAATTTCCTGATCCCCCCTCCTCCTGAGTATTTCATTATGTTTATGAGACTATTTCTGCAGTATGGGTGAAGGGGGAGTAGAATAGTTTCTCTTGTGTGTGCATTTTTGTAAAGAAAACTATGTAGGCAACATCTATTGTGCCTGAGAAGATCTAAATGTGCAAATGCATCAAATATTTTTTTAATTTTAGATTTCATAAGGATTATAAAAATAAAAGCAGAAAAGTCCCAATTCATTCTTTCTAGTAGTTAGAATGCTGACACACAAATGAATGAGAAAGAAGACCTTGTAAGGACTTCAGAAATGAAGAATATGAAATAGAGGTGAAAAGTAGGAATGCTTCATTCAGGCTCACAGATGAATAGTTTTAGGGAATTGTTCAAATATCTTATAAATATAGTTTTAAATTTATACATATTAGATACATCCATTACTTGCAATGTTTAAAAAATATCATTTTTAATCTTGTCACAGGCTTATTTTGGAATAATAACTCCAAAGCAATATTATTAAAAATGTACTTATTTTGTAAGATTCTCAACAATGTGAACCTGCAACAGTCATTTATACTAGTTAGCCTGCTGGGAATTAGAGGTCTTGTAATTTTTATCGTTTGCTCATTATTATAAAAAGGAGGTGGGAAGAAGTAAAACTGCTCTAATTTAAAAATATCTTTCTATTTATTAACCCTCTGATACTTCCATTTATGTCTCATAATTCTTGGATAAATGTCCTCAGCATAGTAAAGTCAGATCTGTTTGTGCAATGGCCACCTTCACTTTACCTTCTGTGTTATAGATTTCAGTGAATAAACCTGTGTTACTCACCCTTTTCAACTCTGTGAAGGTAAACATTTAATAAACAAATAAGCAGAGAATATATATATATATATATATATATATATATATA
>NW_016809830.1:943561-949273 GCF_001698545.2 Rhinopithecus bieti | reverse complement strand
TATATATATATAATATATGTGTGTGTGTGTGTGTGTGTGTGTTCATAGAAGTTGTAAGGACTGAGCCAAACTGTGAAACAGATTTTCTCTTCTCCTGACCTGAAACTTTCAGTGATTGTTCCTATTTCTGGATGCAGGCGTAGGATTGTCAGATGACTTGATTTTTAGAGCAGTCATATTTTTTGTTTGTTTTCTTTAATTCTCAGGACATATAACCAAAATATGTATCTGGCGTTTCTGGAGACAAACCCCATGTTCTCATACTTTGTACACAGGTGAATCAGCAAACAGCAGCTTATCAAGTTTATAAACTTGGACTAAATTATCACATCAGAATTCTACCTCAAGGGAAACAGAATTCCTTTTATTAAATAATTTGTCCTCTTTTGCCCTTAACCCATTCATTCTTACTGCATACCTTCTTCCTTCCCGGTTTTTTCCTTCCGTTCTTCCCATTTCAGATTTCCAACTTACCATCCAACCTTTCTCCTTTTGCTTTCTTACATTCAACAAATACTTACATAGCTCTGCTCCAAAGCCTATACCCTACCAGACACTTTCCTCTCACATTTTTTTTTCAAATTGTCTCTCTTTTCCCTGAATCCTCCAACTGTCTTTAATAACTTCTTTTCTTTCAAAAATCATGTTCCTCTACAAGACTATTCTTTTGAAAACTTGTTACCCTATACTGTAATCATTGTCCTTCCATCTTTTTTCTTTTAAATGATTCTTTCTGACCACCGAAAATGTTTAAGCATAGTCTATGCTCAGTGCTTTCATCCCACATTTAAATTCTTACTTCTTGAATGAGACAAATCCATCTTTTGAAAACATTCTCCCCAAAGTTTGCCTTTTTTTCTCTTTTTAAATTCCATGACTTCTATGTTGTAGATGACAGCTGAGCCTTCCCAATTTTCCTTGAATCAGTTTCCTGCCTTTAATTTTTGTGACATTCCATTATCCTCCTACATACATTTAAATTTAATTTTGAAGAGTGTTTTGTATTATTTTTATGACATTTAGTGTTTTCAATCACAAAACTAATACAAGTTAATTAAGAATTGAAAAATGCATGAGATCTTTTAAATAAATGCTGCTGGGACAACTGGATATCCACATGCAAAAGTAAAAAGTTGAATCTCTACATATTACCATATACGAAAGTTAACTCAAGATTGATACTAGGCCTAAATGTAAGGGCTAAAACTATAAGATAAAACCCTTACAAAAAAGCAGGTGTAAATCTTCATGACTTTGGATTAGGCAACGGTTTCTTGGATATGACACCAAAAGCACAAGTGATAAAAGAAAAAAGTAGATAAACTGCATTGAAATTTAAAACTTCTGTGATTCTAAGAATTTCATCAAGAAAATGAAAAGACAGCTTACAGAATGGGACAAAACATTTTCAAGTAATATATTTCCTGTGGGATTTGTATCTAGAATATATAAAGAACACTTACAATGCAACAATAAAAAGACAAATAACCTAATTTCAAAATGGACAATGAATTTGAATAGACACTTCTCTGAAGAAGATACACAAATGGCCAATAGGTAAATGAAAATGCTCAACATCATTTGTCACAGGGAAATGCAAATCAAAACTACAATGAGATACCACTATACACCCACTATAGTGTGTAGATACCACTATACACCCACAGAAATGACTAAAATTAAAAAGGCAAAAGCAAGTATTGGCAAGGATGTGGAGAAATTGGAATCAATTGCCTAATCCAGGGTCACGCAGTGCCGATCAGGTCATAAAATGGTGCAGCCACTTCGGAAACAGCTCATCAGTTGTTTAAATGTTTGTAATATTAAACATAGTGTTGCCACAGACAGAACAATTCTACTCCTAGGTATATACCCAAGAAAATTAAAAATGTGTATTTACACAAAAGCTTTTGTTGTTCATAGCGGCATTATTCTTAGTAGCCCAAAAGTTAAAACAGCCCACTGATTAATGGTTAAACAAAATGTGATATATCCATAAATGAAATATTATTTATCAATAGAAAGGAATGAAGTACTGATATATGCTGAACTATAAATAAACTTTGAAAATGTTATGCTAAGAAAAAGAAGTCAGTCACAGAAGGCCATATACTGTATGATTCCATTTATATGAAATATTCAGAATAGGTAAATTTGTAGAAATAGAAAGTAGATTAGTGGTTCCCAGGTGATTGGGACAGTGGGCAATGTGGAGTCATTGCTAATGGGATTTGGCTTGGGAATGATTAACATATACCAAAATTAAATAATGGTGATAGTTTGTGCAACTCTGTGAACATACTAAAAACCATTAATCTGTACACTATGAAAGGATGAATTACTTGGTATATGAATTGTAGCTCAATAAAACTATTAGAAAAAAATACATAAGAACATAAATTAGAAAACAAAAATTGCCTATGAACTCAACATCCAAATATGATTACTCTGAATCTAGGAGAGAAATCGGACAGATTTTAGACCTAAACCTGCATTGGAATAGTGTTCTTTTTCACTTACTAATGTAATCATGGCTAAGTTATTCGACTTCTTTGGCTTTAAAAAAAAAAAAAATCTGTAAATGGATGCATTAGTCAGCACAGGGTAAACTGCTATTAGAAATAAGCCCTGAAATATAATGTATCAAATATAATCAGTCTATTCCTGGGCTCATATGATAGTTCAAGAAGGCTGGGTTTAGGTTGGTGGCAGCTCAAAGTGATTTGAGAATTCAGGTTCCCGTTAAATTTTGACTTTGCTATCATCTAGGGCAGGGGTTAATAACTTTTCTGCAAAAGCCATATAATAAATATTTTAGGCTTTGCAAGCCATAAAGTCTCTGTTACAACTACCTAACTCTGCTAGTGTAGCATAAAGCAGGCATGGACAATATGTAAACAAATGTGTATGGCTGTGTTTCAATAAAACTCTTTACAAACAGACAATAGGGCAATTTTGTCCATAGCCCATAGTTTGCCATCCGAGCTGTGGGGTCTTCCAGGCCATCTGCATCCAGCTATCAAAACAGAAAAGAAGGTATGGAGGAAGTCTATCTGCTTCGTCAATGCTAAGCCTGTGAATTGAACTCATCATTTTGTTCACATTATCTCTATTGAGAACAAGTCAATATTATAAAAAATGACACTTACCTGTAAGAGGGACTGGAAAAGGTCTCTGCAAACATCCACTTCCTAGCTTCACCTCTTTGGAAGGTGGGATGAATTTGGTGGATGGTTACTTACTTGTGACACATTTATGGTACTGATGTGAAGATGAAGAATAGTATCTATGAAGTTCCTTGAACATAAAAGCATTCAGTGTACTATCCTTCTTATCATATATAGTTTTAGCAAGTATTTCTATCTTCTTTGATTATAACTTCTGTCTTAATTTTATTATTTTTTAAAAACATATGAAATTTACTTTATTATCCTCTTCCTAAGGTTTATTCTACTATGATCATCCACAGCCCCTTTCTCTACCTTATTTCCATTTTTCACTCAATTCTATTATTAAATTAGTTAACAGTTTTCAACTACCAGTTTTTGATAATGTTACAGGTCGAGCATCCCTAATTTGAAAATCCAGAATCCAAAATGCTCTAAAATAAGAAACTTTTTTAGTACCACCATGATGCCACATGGGTGGCTGAGATAGTGACACCTTGCTCTCTGAGGGTTCAATGTATGCAAACATTGTTTTAGGTACAAAATTTTAAAATATTGTAGAAAATTGCCATTAGGGTATATGTATCAGGTGTATATGAAACATAAATGAATTTCATGTTTAGAATTAGCTACCATCCCAAAGATATCTCATTATGGTTATGCAAATATTTAAACATCCAAAAACATCTGAATTTTCCTTTTTTTTTTTTTTTTTTTTTTTTTTTTTTTTTTTTTTTTTTTTTTTTTTTTTTGAGATAGAGTCCCATTCTGTGGCCCAGGTTGGAGTGTAGTGGTATGATCTTGGCTCACTGCAACCACTGCCTCCCGAGTTCCAGCGATTCCTCTGCCTCAGTCTCCGGAGTAGCTAGAACTACAGGCAAGCTCCACCACACCTGGGAATTTTTGTATTTTTGGTAGAGACAGGGTTTCATCATGTTGGTCAGGCTGGTCTTGAACTCGTGACCTCAAGTAATCCGTCTGCCTCAGCCTCCCAACGTTCTGGGATTACAGCCGTGATCCACCGCGCCCAGTCAAAAACCTGAAATTCTAAACACTTCTGGTCCCAAGCATTTTAGATAAGGGATACTCAACTTGTCTTATATTCTGTGGTCTCACAAGTTCAAAATTTCTGAATTTTTTTTTTTTTTGTACTTACCTTTATACATATATTGACTCCCTGTATACATTTCCTTATTTTTTTTTTTTTTTTGTCTTTTCTCGTACAGTTTACGTGTCTTTCTCTCAATTTTTCTGCCCATTCTTTACTGTCAAGTGTATTGGATTCCTAGGGCTGCCTAAACAAAGTACCACAAACTGGCAACTTAACAAATGTATTATCTCCCAATTCTGGAGGCTAGAAGTCTGAAATCAAGGTATTGGCAAGGCGATATTCCTCTCTAAGACCAGGAAGGAAATCTTTCCTTGTCCCATCCCACCTTGCGGTAGTTTGCTGAATAATCTTTGCAGTTTCTTTCCTTGTAGCTGCACAACGTCAATTTTTAACTTTGTTGTCACTTGTCATTCTCCCTGCAGGTGTCTATGTTCTCACGACGATCTTATAAGAATATTATTTATATTGGATTAGGGGGTCCACTCTACTTTAGTGTGACTTCATCTTAACTAATTACGTGTATAGTGACCCTATTTCCAAATAAGATCCCATTCTGAGGTACTGGGGGTTTAGACTTCTATATATATATTATACAACACATATATATACACAACACGAGTTATACGTGTTGAATTTTATCCCCCCTGCCAAATATAAATATATATATATATTTGGAAGGGGGGATATAAATATATATATATTTGATGGGGGGATACAATTCGACACTTACAACTCGATACATACAAGCCTTCATAATCTATTTGCTAGATCATTGTGATAGCTTTTTTGCCCGTCTTGCAAGCAGAGTGGTCCAACACAGAGAACATTCATATTGCTTGCAAAGTAAATAAGACATCTGTGTATACACTAAAACTGGCATTAAAGCCTTAGAGATAATTAATTCTAGATAAACTTTGGAAAAAGGAGGACTGGAAATCTTTCTTTCCTTTGTATCCTCTATTCAGTTTTCTCAAGCTTCACTGAGCATGTACATCACCTGGGGATTTTGTAAAGGAAGATTGTGATTCAGTAAATCCCAAGGAAGGGGCTGGGATTTTCTTCTTTTTGAAAAAATATTCCAATATATATTCTGCTAAACAGAAACCATAATATTTACTTTATAGCATTGTCATGAGGATTATATGAGGTCATGTATGGGAACATGTCTACCATACATAATGTCTGACATGGGGTCGAGGGGTCCTGCAATAAATATTGTGTCTAAATTTATAATCATAATTACACAACTCTGTTATTTAAAAATGTTAACCTCATAAACTAGTCTTATTTCTCTGAATGTCCCATGGAGATTAGCATTGCCTTGCTCCCAAAATATTTAATAATTATTTTCTTTTTGAATTTTTGAAAGTAAGGCATTTCATAAGATGCCTTCTGTATTTCAAAATAGCACAACTCTAAATAAGAAAAGAAAAT
>NW_016809830.1:931008-942145 GCF_001698545.2 Rhinopithecus bieti | reverse complement strand
AAGATGAAAACAAATATTTTAAAATAGGTTCATCTATTCAAACATTAATAAAATGAATAGTATGCATTAATTTCAGAATAAGTAAAGGATTCTTATTTGGAAGGAGATGAATTTTTCCAATGAAATTATTTGAGGACAGGATAGGACACCTTTATATTTCTATGGTACAGCCTGATCATAAAGAGAGATATACTTGAAACAAATATTCTAGTGATTCATCAGTTTCCTCAAGGTCTTTTTTGGTTTTATGATATCCAAATATTCTCTTTTGGAGCATATAAAATATCCTCATTCTTGGCAATTTTCTCTTTTGCAATTGGTAACTGGTCTATTTCTTCCATATGCTGATCGTCAGTGTTTTTGCTTATAATTTAGGCAATTCTTCTCCATCATTTTCATTGTAGGAAATTATGGTGATTTTGCCTGAAATACCTATTCCCAGTTCAAAAATGTATTAACAGCAAGGATCAAGGATAATTATTAGCATGCATAGCTGGATATAGAGTATGCTCCAGATATCATATGGCAGGTGCTTATGACGCCATCAACGATTCACGTTCTCTTTGTCTCTCAACCTGACTTTCATATCCTAGGCCTCATCCAAAAGCTAGTTCCCTTGTAGTTTCACAATGACTTCCAGAGATATCTGAGGATTCCTTTTTGATTTTCATAAGAAGAGAGAGAAAGAATATGTGAAAGAGAAAATTCTTCCCCATTCTTCCCAAAACCTAGAACAGAAGTCTTTCTCTTTTGTCAAATGCCTAAAGGCATAGGCTCAATCTGGGTCAATGATAGCTATGAGGGAGTTGTCAGGAACTTGGATTGTCTAATTCGAAATCCATCTGGAGATAAGGATTTGTGTAGATGCCTGAAAAAATCAGAGATCACTTTAGAAGAAAGGAGAAGGTGCAGGATTATTCCAAGCATACTGGTTTTTGAAAATCCAGCATCTTTTACAACATTCAGGTTCATGTAACAATAAATTTCTCCTACTTTTATTTTGCACTGTCTTCTGACATCAAGCAAAAGTGACAATGAAGACATAATGAATAGGGAATAAATGCCAAGTTAAGAGTGGAGAGAAGGGACTAATTTTACAAGTGATTATTTTATTAATACGTATTTTTGTGTGTTAAGAATTTGGGTGTCTTATCAGTCTTTCAATTGAAGAAACTCAGGAAATGAATACTTATATAACAAGGATCCCCTGTATTTCCCCTAATATATATTTCGCATATATTACGTGCCTGTAATTTATTAGTTCCAAGGGAAAGTTTTCTAAATTTTTTACTGTGCATTAACAAAAAAGAATGTAGAAATTGACAATCCAAGGGACCCATCTAAATTTAAGTTATAGAGAAGGTGACACAAAGGACCTCAATTTTTCCATGCACAGAAACGATGAATTAGAGGCATGTTCTAGGATAGTGAAGCACTTGAGCATCAACACAGGATGCAAGGTCACTGGAAAAAGCTCTGTCCTTGGTATTTTTCTCTGGCTCAGGAAATTATATGTGTAATAATACTGGGTAACAAAATTATGTTCAGTTTATAGGGGAATCTTATTACACTTGTCTCTTATTTGGGTGATTTTCCCATTTTTTTTTTTTTTTTTTTTTTAGTTCTAAATTGATATGCAGCATTTTTAAACTCACGTAAGAATGAATTATGCTCTAGCAGATTTATTTTGTATTTTGTGGCATGAGAGCTATGCTGAATTGATAGGGGAAGATGGGAAGAAACATTGGCCTTTTTTCATATACATTGAGGACTGAATCTGTGAAAGAAGATGACCATCAAAAATGACACATTGTTACTCAAGGGTGACAGTCAGAAAGGTGCATGTCAGTGATGACAAGCACAGGGAGGGACATCAGTCAGAGGCATCAATTCCTTTGTCCTTAATCACAACGTAACCAGCACTGGATAAAGACTGAGGAGGCTAGTCCCCAACAACTAACTTTACATATAACTACAGAGAGAGTAAGAGAAAGGTCAAAATGTTTTATCAAAAGAAAAGAATCTCTACAGACTGGTGGCTAAGGCAACAAGTTAAGTATTGAGGCTCAGAATAAAACATCTCTAGAAATATTCAACTAGCATGCCTAGCAACATTTCTGCCTTTGTTTTGACTGTTTGTTTGCTTTCTCCCTTGTCTTTCCATGAGCAAAAGGATCATATAGGGCATGTGGACTTCAGGAAAGAAGAGACTGAGCAGGGTAAAGGTGGGGAGTAGCAACTAGTTAACTAGTTAGTGAAGATGCTGGCCTGGTCCCTTGGTACCAAGAGTCAAGATGAACTGGGAGGAATAACTAAAAGGGACTCTACCTTAGCGTGTGTGATGATATGTGGGCAGGATACAAATATTTCTCTTCCCCAAGATTGTCTTTTCTCTTTCCAATATTATCAAGGGAGGCTAAACACAAGATAGAAACACCAACAAGGTGAATGCCCTTATTTTACTTCTTATCAGAATATCTTTTCTCAGTAGCTTCAATTTGAGTCATTATCTTTTCAGCATACTTAACTGTAGAAAAAAAATGTATATCCAGATAGAGAATGAAACTAATGTTCAAAAGGTAGAAAAAACTGAGATAGAGGAGTAAACTAAAGACAATTTACTCCATCCGCTTTGAGGTTACTTCCATAGGACAGACAAAGTAGAGAATAGTTTTGGAGCACTTTTTAGGCAACCAGCTTTGGTACTTGTTTTTCTTCTAGATCTTTGGCACCAATTAGCTTTCCTCACAATTACCTGTACTTTTCTGCTGGGCTCAGCCATTGCAGTGCTGCCTTCCTGAAAAATAGTTCACTCTATAATGCATGAAATATAATATATAATAATAGCAAGAACAATTAAATTTGGTATAAACTTGCTGGCTGCCAGAGACTATTTAAAGTGTTTTATATTATTAATTCATTTAATCCTCACAACATTTTAGTATGGGCCTTAGCTCCATTTTCCAGATAACAAAACTATGACACAGAGACTTTAAATTTGATCACACAACATTAAGTGGTAGAGCTGACATTCCAAGACTAGTTTTCAAAGCATATCCTAGCAGCTGCCTTGATATAAAACCCCAAATCATTGTGCATAATATTTGGCAGTGAAATATTCTCTACTCTGAAGTTATTTTTTTGGTCACATTTACCCCTTCTAAAACTAGTATGTTATTTATCCTATTCTTTATTTTGATTTTTGCATAATTTGCAAAAATAAGGCAATCCCTTGCACAGTTTTTTCAAGGTTTCGGAAGATTGATAGCTAGAATTGTTGCTTCAATTATCAATTTTAATTTAGGAAGTTTTTGTACTGGCCACAAACAACAATTCACTATTCTTATTATTACAGTTTAGTGCATTAGAAAAATGCAAAGCAAAAATCTAAGTTAGAAAAGAAGAGTTACCTGGTAGCCTAATTCCAGATGTATATACTTGAGTAAGTGCTGAGATTCAGTCCCACCATTTATAAGTAGTAAGTGTGCTAACTTTTAATAAAGCTTCAAGAGCTAAAATTTGATAAGTATATAAAGCATTAGAAATTATTTTTTTAAGTAGAAATAGTTTTCTTATTCAGGATATTTAAAACAAGATTAGACAATATTTCAGAGAACTATTTGTCAGGAGAAAAGAACCTCTATTAGGTTGTTTTGAAATATTTCTCCATTTCTAAAGATACTATATAATATTCTCATACCCTTGGAAAGTGATCCATTTCTCTAAGAAAATATGATTTCTTGATACTTTGTTAAATATTTTTAAAAGTAAACTATTATTTCACGGAAAATAAATAACAACTTTTTTCAGCAGGCCAAAGAAGCCTCGATCATGCGAGGGTTTATGATGACATAAACTTTTCCTAGACACTAAAGCAAGACATTGCTCCTAGCACTCTACCATCTGCTGCAGATATTTTAAAATTCTAAAGCACTAACAATGATGCAATTTGCTACATTTTGAGCTGCATTTTACAACTCTCTCTTTGCTGAATTACTATTGATGACATTAAAACCCTTTACAAATCAAGACAACACATTTGCTTGCTACTGCCACCAAAGAGCTGTCAGCTACTCTTTTTCTGTGCTGGAGTATACCTGCTACCTTCTTTATGGTCAGCAATGTTTAAGCCCTTTTCAAGAACAGGAAGTAGAACAGAACATCATTGTGTACATTACTTTTTACTTATTTAAAAAAACACCCAGGAAGAAGGTAACTTTTGACTTGAGAAAGAAATACACTGGGAAGTGTAGTAAGCAATTTATTACTTTTTTTCCTTCTCATAGATACAAAGGAGTATTCTCCAGATTTCTGGAAACAAAAGACTGGGAGTCACTAGAACAAGTTATATAGCATAGGAGATTCAAGAAACTAAGATATTTCTTCATAAGTACAGATGTTAAACTTGGAGAGTTACTCAGAGAATATAAGTTTCCTAAAAAAAGAAAAAAATGGCAAAAGATCTAAATATTTGATAAAGATTTAAAAGTTTTCTTTTTTTCTTGGCAGTTGAGCAAGTAGTAGCTTCACAGATAGATAGATTTGAATAACTCCAATTTCAAAATTATTTTCAGCCAGTGATATTGTGATATGGTGCTTTCTGCAATACTGCTTGCTTAGAGGAAGAAAGAGAATAAAAATCAACAATTATCGAATAAGTTTCAGCACAACCTAACATCTGATGGTCACCAGTTTCAAACCTTCAGAAATAATTATCAACTGTTACTTTCTAAAAGTCACTATAATATTCAAACATTTCCCCTGGAAAAATGACACCTGCCAGAAAAAGTAACAGTATAAGCTATGCATTCATTTTACAGGACACATTTTACAAGAGATTTTCATATAAATGAAAATAATCGTTTTGGGCATTCTTGTTTAGTCTCGTAACATGTTTTTTCCAAAAAAAATCACTTTCTTCTTTTCTTTTCCTTAAGTTTCCATAAACTAGAATCTTATATCCAATTTCTCATATTAATTTGTATTACATTTCATTACTGAAATAATTTTAACCATTATTATACCTGTCAAGAAAACTATATCTACAATTGTCCTGGATTTATAGACACTTATTTATTAGATGGAAAATTTATTTGAAATTTGATATTTAAAATAATATACATATTCATAGAAAGGTTATTTCTTTTTTCAAGGTTTAAGGTAAGACTAAAAGCAGCTTTATCACACAACATTCTAATTCCCAAATGTTCTACTGCATAAAATAAGAGATAGGTGGCTTCGCAAACAACACTGAGGGTTGAAACACCACACCTGGAAGTGGCAAATTGTTTGTCATCCTATTTTTATTACTGAGCACTTAGTGAAAGTGAAAGAGTGGTGAGGTTATAAGCAGATGGCCAGACAAGATACGAATGAATCACCTGGAGTAAAGGCACAGACATAGCTTGTCACAAGAGCAAGACATTTGAAAAAGAGCCATCCATCAAATGATCCCACATACAGTTCTGTCCTCACCCAGAAAAGTAACTTGTCCCCAAAGACCTTCTGCTTCATATAATCACAATGGAGCTAATAATGGCAATATTATCCACTGTACATTACATTCTAGTTACCAAGGTAGACACTATGCATATGTTATTTCTAACCACTAATTCAGTCCTACAAAATGAATATCATTATTTTTCTGTAAAAATGAGGAAAAGGAAGCTCAGATAGGCACAAAGCTCTGTAAGGTCCTAATACTAAGAAGTGGCTGAGCTGTGGGGCTTATCTGCATCTGACCTCAGGATTGACTAATATCACAGCCCAGGTCTATTCAACCTACTTTGCAGCTGCATGTTGCTTTGGTTGCATATAAAGTTGTTTCTGAGGAGAGTAGACTAAAAAAAGGCAACCTAAATATTTAAAATTTGATTTCTAAAATTTTATTATCTGTTCATCTACCCTGAAAATAATTGAAAGTGGGGAACAAGTGCAATGGCATATGAAATTTAAATTTGAGACACGAGTGGACTCACTAAATTAGAAATGTCTATGTCAGATTACATCCGGTGGTACTGTAGTAAATATATCACCTAAGATATTGAATAGTCTTCATGAATAAATGACTCCTTTTCCCCACTCCATTTCCACCTCAGCGCCCTTTACTTCCTCACTTTGTAGAAGCTGAATTAGGTAGACCATAGACTTATTCTAGGTTTTTGATCAGTGTCTAGGTTAGAATCAAAACACACAGTCCTGAGGGTAAGAACAAAGTTTGAATGGAGGGAGTAACATAAGGCGTCCTTTCCATCCTCTCTAGAATCTGTTATTTTCGTTTATTAGCCTTGACCAGCCCCCCATGACCAAAGAGGAAAAGCCAGTCTCTGACACTTGGGACTCTGCCTCCCCTAGTTTTGATGCCCAGAAGGAGATGCTTTTATCTTCTTCATAACTAGTCATATGTGATGCATTAGCAATAATACCTATGCAATCACTCTTCATTTAAAATGTGGTTCTGGACATATTCATCAATAAAAAATTATAATTGTAAGTGCTTTTCAAAGTTTTATTGAACTATAATTTCCAGCTTATAATCAAACAAGGCCACATTTGAACTGCAAGAAATATTCCGATTACATGGAAAATTTGTGAACTCACTAGAAACATTACCATAGACTGACAATCTGAGGAAGAATCCTACAACCTAATATAATTAATAGAATGATGGATCCATAATAATAAACAGAAAGACCTCCCTTTAAGCAGTACCTGCTGAAGTGATGGCAGCTTTCTCTGAAAAGAATGCTTGATAATCAGGAAATGAACATTTAAGTTAGACAATGCTTTATCTTTTATTCCATTTATTTTAACTTTATTTTTCTTTGTAATTAACTGTAAACAGTTCATCGATGAACACTTGATATACTGCAGATGGTGAGGGGATTGGACAGTGTTGTATTCTTTAGCATCTTGGTCACTTTATTCTCATTAAGACAGGTCTCAGCATTACAACTAAGAAGAGGTATTTGTCTTCTATCTGCTTTATTGTTCATGAAAGAAATAGGATGATTTCCCAGTAAAAGCACCAGGAATCTAACCCCTGGGTTGGCTCTTTATTCCTCCTGAAATTGTACTTGACTGCATAAAAATTATTTACCCTCTTAGTATTTAAGAATGTTAAAAAGAAGACACTTGTACCTCTCTTAGAAAATCTCATAAAGCTTAATCAATTAATATTTACAGAATAATTTGAACCTCTTGAAGTTCTATAGAGCTTCTAAATATTAAAATAGTGTATTACTTCAAAATCTACTTTTTAATATTTTGATTTTATTTAAAATTAGTGTCCTCCACCCAATATTAGTAAAAACTGAGAGTAAGCTGAGTAACAGATTTCCACATTGTCAATAAGGCAGCTTTCCTTTGCTTTGCCTGTATCTCTGTAGGTCTCCTTGTTAATCATTTTACTTTATTATTTATTCCATACATATTTCCATGAAGAGTTCTTAACTTGATGAAAATCTGATTTCTTGATCCACAATCAAATCTTACTATGGCCAGCTGCTATGTCTTCATAACTGTGAAAATATTACATCTCTTTGCAAGTTGGCTCTAATACAAGGAAGGTTACTAAACTAACCCAATTAAATTGAGCATATCTGCAAGTTTAGATGATTATTGCTGTTGTCTGTGAGGGCTGGGATCCAAAGTGATGGATTGCTGGCTACCTTAGTGAATTCTAAAGGGGAAAAATATCTTATCCTGGATTAGCTTGAATTGGCTTACACAAAGGTTTTATGATGCAAATTGGAGATATTGGACTTAGTAACAACCTACACTATCTGTTATATTCTCCTGTCTCATAGTCACAGGAAGCTTTCTTGAGTATGACGCTCCATCCTCATTAATAAGCTTTGTGTGGTACATCTTTGTCTGATATGAAGCTGCCATACCTTGTCACCAATTATAGACTCTGAAAAGACCCATCTCATTATAGTACTTAAATTGTTTGTTCCTGAAGGTGATGCTTGGTGTGTCTCTTCTGCCTCTTGCCAACAGGAAAATCACCCTTGAAGTGAATAGATGTCAGTCAAAAGGTACAAAAGGAAAGCAAAAAGAATTAATAAAAAACCTGGCTGGAATATTTATCAGCTTATTGCACAGAAAAGAATGTAGATAAGACAAATAAATTGCAAGGCTAAAAGTGACACTTTTGAACATTTTAATCACATGAAACCTATCTGTCCATATTTGGGACTAAGCAAATATTTTGAATGTGAATCACATGTGTGGACCAAAGTAGATTGTTTATGTGACACATATCTCTAGTTTCAGATTTGGTATTACTGCCACCATTACTTCATAGCAAATTGCAGAATCTGTCATTGTAGCACCGAGGAAAGAATGCCATGTTTGAAAACACATTTTCTCTGTTTCTCTGAGAAACTAGGTGATAGGTCATTGAGCACAATGCAAGAGGATTCTTTTCTTGGATGCCATAACCCTGTTTTACAAACCTGNCTATTCCATTTTAAAAAGAAAAAAATGCATTATAAATTCTCTTTACTAACAATAAGCCCTATTATAAGTAAGTGTAGAAAGAAATGTTTATATTTTCCTTTATCCCTATTTACTTCTGGAATATATGAGTTTATTCACAGGTTAAACCAATAAAGACTATTTTAATGGTGAAGACTCTCCAAAGGATTCTAGTTCAGATATCTGCCCCACACCACCCCAGCTACAGAATTGAGTCAGCCAAGGGCAAGATGAAAAGGCTCACAGAACTCCTCGGAAATAGAATGCAGTTTCTAGCTCAGCCCTTGGAACACAACTATATCCTAGTCCTTTACGATACATTTCAAAAGTGTAGATCTTGTGGTGTCATCCACCACTCTATGTCTCATTTGAAGAGAAAATGTTCAATGTTAATACCACCAGACTTCCTCTTGACAAGAGGCTCAATAAATTAAGTCCATTCTTTTAGTCAGTCTACCTAGTCTAGTTAGCTAAATCCTCAAATGCAGTGAGAATACACAATTTTCCTATATTATCCATTTGCATACATGGATAAGCTTATATATATATGTACACAAATGAATAATATTCAAGAAAGCTTTATATATGTAAAAACACACATATATAAGCTTTACATTTACATATATATATATCAGCTTTCAGAAGAAATAATAGAGAAAAAAGATAATCAGATCAAATAGAAAACATATATGTTGAAAAAATACTTTGTCCATGACACTTGTACAAGATACAACACATCTCTAGTTTCAGATTTGGTGTTCACCTCCACCATTATTTCATACCGATTTGCAGAATCTAACAAGGCATGATCTGAATCTAGAAGTTGGAGAAAACTCTCCACTATTAATTTCTGGCCAAAACAATAATGGAATTCTGACATTCTCATTTAATTCAAAAGATCCTTCCATAACTGGTGTTTAGAAGCATTTTGGCTTTATTTCAGCGGCATCAAAAACTGAGAACATTAATTCACTAATTAGCACTATCACTATCTTTTTACTATTACTCTACAAAGCTCATTGGAAACTATACAGAACGAAATACTTACGAGGTCTTATTGCAAACCCAGCTTCTCAAAGAGAAGTTATGTTACATGTGAACACATTTTGGCATTTGGTTAAATGTATCAATATTATTTTTCTAAACTATTGTTTAGATATTTCAAAAGAAAAATTTAATTAAATATAAATTCAAACTTATAAATTAAAGTTATATTTACCCAGGTATCAAATAAACGTGAAAATGTAAGTGCTAAACATGATACAGAAAAGACTAAACATATTTCCCTTTTATTTTGTACACATAAGTTGTTTGAAAAAAAGTTACTTTCTTTATCAGATTATAATGTTTGGGCCATTTTTTAATATTCATTTATTTTAACGGATAATAACACTTGTATATATTTAATAGGATACAATGTGATTTTAGGATACATATATACATTATAGAATAATTAAATAAGATTAATTAACATGTCCATCACCTCATATACCTATTCTTATTCTTTCTTTTTTTAGAAACTTTAAATACTGTTTAGTAATTTAAAAATACGCAATAGAGTACACTGTTATAATATTAACTGTAGTCAACATGCTGTACAAAAGATCCATGTTAGTCAGTCTTGAGTTGCCATAGAGGAATATCTGAGGCGGGGTAATTTACAAAAAAAGAGGTTTGTTTGGCTCACGGTTCTGCATGCTGTACATGAAGCACAGTGCTGGCATCTACTTCTGGTGAGGGCCTTAGGAAGCTTGCAATCACTGTAGAAGGTGAAGGACAGTCAGTGTGTCACATGGCAAGAGAGGGAACAAGAGAGAGAGAAAGAAGGTGCCAGGCTCTTTTAGGATGACAGTGCCTTACTCATTAGGCAACTGGGGCCACTCCCTGAACCAGGCATTTTTTTTTTTTTTTCACTTCAAGTTCTGGGATACATGTGCAGAAAGTGCAGGTTTGTTACATAGGTATACACGTGCAATGATGGTTTGGTGCACCCATCAACCCATCATCTACATCAGGCATTTCTCCTAATGCTGTCCCTCCCCTAGCACTCCACCACCCAACAGGCCCTAGTGTGTAATGGTCCCCTCCCTGTGTCCATGTGTTCTCATTGTTCAACTCCCACTTATGAGTGAGAACATGCAGTGTTTGGTTTTCTGTTCCTGTGTTAGTTTGCTGAGAATTATGGTTTCCAGCTTCATCCATGTCCCTGGAAAGGGCATAAACTCATCCTTTTCTATGGCTGCATAGTATTCCATGGTGTATATGTGCCACATTTTCTTGATCCAGTCTATCACTGATGGGCATTTGGGTTGTTTCCAGGTCTTTACTATTGTGAATACTGCTAGAATAAACATATGTGTGGGCCGGGCGTGGTGGCTCAAGCCTGTAATCCCAGCACTTTGGGAGGCTGAGACGGGCGGATCACAAGGTCAGGAGATCGAGACCATCCTGGCTAACATGGTGAAACCCCGTCTCTACTAAAAATACAAAAAACTAGCTGGGCGAGGTGGCGGGCGCCTGTAGTCCTAGCTACTCCGGAGACTGAGGCGGGAGAATGGCGTAAACCCGGGAGGCGGAGCTTGCAGTGAGCTGAGATCTGGCCACTGTACTCCAGCCCGGGAGACAGAGCAAGACTCCGTCTCAAAAAAAAAAAAAA
>NW_016809830.1:901165-930644 GCF_001698545.2 Rhinopithecus bieti | reverse complement strand
TTTTTTCTTCTTGGGGTTTTTTTTTTTTTTTTTTTTTTTTTTTTTTTTTTTTGAGACAGAGTCTCTCCAGGCTGAAGTGCAGTGGTGTGATCTTGGCTCACTGCAACCTCTGCCTCCCAGCTTCAAAAGATTCTCCTGCCTCAGACTCCTGAGTAGCTGAGACTACAGGTGCACGCCACCATGCCCAGCTAATTTTCGTATTTTTAGTAGAGACGGGGTTTCACCATGTTGTACAGGATGGTCTTGATCTCATGATCAATCTCGTGATCCTTCCACCTCCGCCCCCAAAGCGCTGGGATTACAGGCATGAGTCACTGCACCCAGCCTGTTTCCTTATGTTTTAATGATCACTACTCTAACTGGTGTGAGACGGTATCTCATTGTGGTTTGGATTTGCATTTTTCTAATGGTCAATGATTATGAGCTTTTTTCATATGTTTGTTGGCCACATAAACATCTTCTTTTGAGAAGTGTCTGTTCATATCCTTTGCCCACGTTTTGATGGGGTTGTTTGTTTCTTTTTCTTTTGTAAATTTGTTTAAGTTCCTTGTAGTTTCCGGATATTAGCCCTTTGTCAGATGGATAGATTGCCAAAATTTTCTTCCATTCTATAGGTTGCCTATTCACTCTGATGATAGTTTCTTTTGCTTTGCCGAAGCTCTTTAGTTTAGACCCCATTTGTCAATTTTGGCTTTTGTTGCAATTGCTTTTGGTGTTTTAGTCATGAAGTATTTGCCCATGCCTCTGTCCTGAATGGTATTGCCTAGGTTTTCTTCTAGGGTTTTTATGGTTTTAAGTCCTACATTTAAGTCCTTAATCCATTTCGAGTTAATTTTTGTATAAAGTGTAAGGAAGGAGTCTAGTTTCCATTTTCTGCATACAGCTAACCCATTTTTCCAATATCATTTATTAAATAAAGAATCCTTTCCTAGTTACTTGTTAGTGTCAGGTTTGTCAAAAATCAGATAGTTGTAGATATGTGGCATTATTTCTGAGGCCTCTGTTCTGTTTCATTGGTCTATATATTTATTTTGGTACCAGTACTATGCTGTTTTGGTTACTGTAGCCTTGTAGTATAGTTTGAAGTCAGGTAGCATGATGCCTCCAGTTTCGTTATTTTTGCTTAGGCTTGTCTTGGCTATACGAGCCCTATTTTAGTTCCATATGAAATTTAAAGTAGTTTTTTTATACTTCTGTGAAGAAAGTCAGTGGTAGCTTGATGGGGATAGCATTGAATCTATAAATTACTTTGGGCAGTTTGGCCATTTTCATATTGATTCTTTCTATCCATGAGCATGGAATGCTCTTTTAAGCAACCAGATCTTATGTGAACTCATAGAGTACTCATTACTAGGAGGACAGCACCAAACCATTCATTACACCTCCCACTAGGCCTGCCTCCAACACTGGTTGTCACATCTCAACATAAGATTTGGAGGGGACAGAGCATCCAAACCATATAAGAAGTGCCAGAATTTATTTCTCCTGTCTAACTGAAACTTGGCCATTTTTAATGCAGAGATACAGGAAAAGGATTTCTTCCTGAGCATGACTTATTATCTGTGACATGGGTAGCAATATACTGTAATGTAAAGAACATTTGAGTCACTACTGTTTATTCTCCATGCAAATCATGTTTGAAGCTATAAGACAAAAGAAAATAAAATTGTGGCCCTTTGCTTGGAAAAAATGTCAGCTCAAGAATAAAAACAACAATAGATGGTAGATAGATGAATGAAACATAATTGAGAGAGTTCAGAAAAAGAACCACACAAATATAGGCAACTGATCTTTGACAAAGGAGCAAAGACAATACAACAAAACAAATATAATTCTTTCAACAAATGGTGTTGAAACAGTTAGACATCCACATGCCAAAGGGAGATAAAAATGAACGTACATACAGACCTTATACTCTTGATAAAAGTTAACTCAAAATGGATCATACACTGAAAATATAAAACACAAAACTAGACAACCTTGGGTATGGGGATGACTTTTTAGACACAATACCAAAAGCAAGACCCGTAAAAGAAATAATTGATAAACTTGATTTCATTAAAAGTAGAAACTTCTGTATGAGAGACAATGTCAAGAAAATGAAAAGTCACAGATTGAGAGAAAAGATTTGGTAAAGATGCATCTGACAAAGGTCTGTTGATATGGTTTGGCGGTGTCCCCACTCGAATGAACTACAGCTCCCAAAATTCTCACCTATTGTGGGAGGGACCTGGTGAAAGGTAATTGAATCATGGGTGTGGTCTTTCCCATGCTGTCCTCATGACAGTGAATAAGTCTCACAAGAGTTGATGGTTTTATAAAGGGGAGTTTTCCTGCACAAGTGCTCTTCTCTTGTCTGCTGCCTTGTGAGACACACCTTTAACCTCGCACCATGATTGTGAGACCTCCCCAACTACGTGGAACTGTGAGTCCATAAAACCTTTTTTTCCTCATAAATTGCCCAGCCTTGGGTATCTCCTTATCAGAAGCATGAGAGCAGACTAATACAACTCTTCTTCAAAATATATAGAGAACTCTTAAAACTCAACAATAAGAGAAAAAAACTTATTAAAAAATGGACCAAAGACATTAACAGACACCTGATCAAAGAAGATATACAGATGACAAATATGCATATGAAAAGATGCTTTACATCATGTATCATCAGGGACATACAAATAAAAACAACATTGAGGTACTACCACATACAAATTAAAATGGCTGATATCCAAAACATTGACAACACCAAATGCTGATGAGGATGTGGAGCAACAGGGATTCTCATTCATTGCTGGCAGGAATGCAAAATGATACAACTATTTTGTTATTTGTTGTTGTTGTTGTTGCTGCTGCTGCTGCTGTTTAAATGTAATAAAAATTAAATTTGTAATTTTATTTTTTAATTGGCTTTTAAAATAATTTCAACTTTTATCTTAGATTCAGGAGGTACATGCATGTAAAGGTTTGTTTCATGAGTATATTGTGTGAGTCTGATGTTAGAAATATGAATGACCCCATCACCCAGAAAGTGAACATAGCACTCAGCAGTTTTTCAACCCTTGACTGGCTCCTTCCCCTCCCTCTTCTAGTAGTCCCTAGTGTCTATTTTTGCTATCTTCATGTCTGTAATTACCCAATATTTAGGTTCGAGTTATAAATAAAAGCATGCATTATTGGTTTTTCTGTTCCTGCATTAATTTGCTCAGGATAATGGCCTCCAGCTGCATCCATGTTGCTGCAAAGAAACATGATCTTATCATTTTTTTATGGTTGCATAGTATTTCAAGTATATATGTACCACATTTTCTTTATCCAACCCACAATTGAGGGACACCATCAGGTTGATTCCATGTCTTGGCTATCATGAATAGCACTGTGATGAACATAGCAGAGAAGGTGTAGTTTTAGTAGAATAATTTATTTTCTTTCAGACATCTACCCAGTAATGGGATTGCTGGGTCGAATGGTCGTTCTGTTTTCAGTTCTTTGAGTAATATCCAAACTGCTTTCTACAGTGGCTGAACTAATTTAAATTCTCACCAATGATGTAAGTATTCGGTTTTCTCCATGGCCTTGCCAGCATCTGTTGTTTTTTGACATTTTAATAGCAGTTATTCTGACTGGTGTGAGATAGTATCTCATTGTGGTTTTGGTTTACATTTCTCTGATGATTAAAGATGTTGAGAATTTTTTCATATGTTTGTTGGCCACTTGTATGTTTTCTTTTAAGAAGTATCTGTTCATGTCTTTTGCTCCCTTTTTAATGGGGTTGTTTCTATGGTTCTTGTTTGTTTGTTGTTTACTGTTGAATTGTTTTAAGTTCCCTATAGATTCTGAGAGTATATCATTTTCAGATGCATAGTTTCTGTTGGTAGTTTTTGCTTGTTTGTTTGTTTTGTTTTGTTTCTGTGTAGAAGCCTTTAAATTTAATTAGGTCCTACTTAGTTTCTGTTTTTGTTTTAATTACTTTTGAGGACTTAGTCACAAATTCTTTCCCAGGGCCTATGTCCAGAATGCTGTTTCCTAGGTTTTCTTCTAGGATTCTTATAGTTTGAGGTCTTACATTTAAATCTTTAATCCATTTTGAGTTGATTTTGTTTCTGATTAGGAGTAGGGGTCTACTTTCATTCTCTTGCATATGACTAACAAGCTATACCAGCAACACTTATTGAATAAGGAGTCCTTTCCCCATTGTTTATATTTGTCGACTTTGTTGAAGATCATATGGGTGTAGGTGTGCAGTTTTATTTCTGGGTTTTCTATTTTGTTCCATTGGTCTATGTGTCTGTTTTGGTACCAGTACCATGGTGTTTTGGTTACTGTAGCCTTACAATATAGTTTGAAATCAAATAATGTGATGACTGACTTTGTTCTTTTTGCTGATAATGACTTTGGCTATCCAGGCTCTTTTTTGATTCTGTATACATTTTAGAGTAGTTTTTTCTAATTCTTATACAGCTACTTTGGAAGACAGTTTGATAGGTTCTTACAAAACTAAACATACTCTTATCATATGATCCAAGATATTTATAATAGCTTTATTCATAATTGTCAAAACTTGGAAGCAACCACGATGTCCCTCAGTAGGTGAATGACTAAATAAATTGTGACACCTGCAGACAAGGGAATATTATACAGCAATAAAAATAAACAAGATATCAAGCTAACATATTGGAGAACTATATAAGAAGAAATTGATATATTACTAGGTGAAAGAAGCCAATCTGACGCAGCTACATATTGTATGATTCCAACTATATGATATCATGGAAAAGGCAAAACTACGGGACAGTAAAAAGATCAGTAGTTGCCAGAGGCTGGAGTAAGAGATGGGGGCATGAATAGGCAGAACACAGAAGATTTTTAGAGCAGTGAAAATACTTGATATGATCCTAAATTAATGGATACATATGATTACATATTTTTTCAAATTCATAGAATTTACAGCACCAAGAGACAATATTAATCTATCGTGTGGACTTTGGGTGATTATTATGTGTAAATGTAGGTTCATTAATTGTAACAAATGTACCATACTTGTGGTCAGTGTTGATACTGGTGGAGGGTATACATGTGTTGGGCAGTGAGTATATAGAAAATCTCTGTACCCTCTTTATAGTTTTGCTGTAAACCTAAAACTGCTCTAAAAAATAAAGTCTTATAAACAGGTATTAGATACAATCACTGGGGGTTTTATTAGGGAAAATAAAATAACATGAAGCAATTATCTCACTGTTCGTGACTCAAGCGTCAAAGCATACTCCTAAGAGATTAAAACTGATACTCGAGTTGTAAGTAACAACAAGTGGTGATATTTTTCTTATCTTGTGTGGCCCCTAATATTAAACTGTGGTTTTGAAGATGAATGTGGAAAGTAATGTTTGCCTTGCTTCTCTTAAAACTCACTTATCTATACCTTTCCCTTTACACTACCAGTTTGTCTCTGGTTCTCCCTTAACAGAAGATAAGCTATTTTATTAACATTTTACTAGTCCTTTGGGGGTAGTTTCATTTTTTGCTCAGGTATTGAAACTGAAATTATTTTTAAAACATAGGAAAGCATTTTAAAATAGTGTGGGAGGGTTCAGTAATTTGATAAGAAGTCATCTTAACATTAGCAGTCTTTAGGACGGCCATGAGCGATTTCACATTTTAACATATTAGAGGATATCATTAAGGTATGCAACAATTTGAAAGACATAAAATTCCTAAAGTCTAAAATCTGCAATACTGTGGACTGTGGCTCTGGGTGACAGCACGGGCAATAAACAAGAGAGCTTGGGTTTCAATGTTTCAGAATGTAGGATCCTAAATATATTTAATACATACATATGATCTATGAGAATAAATATTGATATTTTAGAGTGCTGATGATTGTGTTTTAATATCAAAGGGAAGTAAAAAATTGAAGAGATGAGTATCTCCTTGAAATAGCGTTAATAAAGAAAGAATACTGTAGAGCTCTTGTTTGCTCCAAACTAGGTATCTCAATTTGTTTCTGACACTGAGTCATATTAGAGAAATGAAAACAGAAATACATTTATTCTCCTCACACAGCACAAAACTAGTCACTACAGAAAATGTTCATAACTATTTTCATTCCCAAGAGCTCCGTGATAGGATGTTCCTCTCACTGAATGTGTGGAGCACCATCTGACTGGTCAGGTATATTGGCTCAAATACCAGTTTGGGTCTTTAACTCCTTTGATTGTCTTCCTGATCATAAGGATTCAAATATTACTGAATCTCTCATTATCAGTAAGGCAATCAAAGGAGTCAAAGACCCAAACTGGTATTTATTCAAATAAAAATACAACATTATAATTTTAAATTGTTTAATATTACTACAGAAAATTTAAACTATTTTCCATGACTTTAAATTATCTGTTATTATATCCTCCTAATGGCCAATTCATAAATTAAATAAACCAGTAGCTTTCAAGCCCCAATTCAGAAAACTTTTAATTGAAATGGTATGCCCTTGTTGATAATTAAAACTATCTTCCTTTTTTTGAAGGAAAAAATATTTTCTCTCAAAAGATACCTCCTTCTTCATGCTTCCATAATTCTGTGTAAATATCCTTTTAGCTGTGGCTCACTGAAGTTTACTTATAAACCAGTCCTTGAGGATTTCAGTTCAAGATGGCTGACTAGAGACATCCTATGCCAGCCCTCTCAAGACAGAAAAGCCAAAATTATGAACAGACAATTATGCCTTAAATAGAACATCTAGGATAAAATGCTAGAGTCTGAGAACTCATAAAAAGCACCCAAGGCACAGAAGAAGAAAGCCAATGGCCAGCTTGGCTGAGATTAACCAGGATCCCAGAGGAGCTCAGAACTGCAGGGAAAGGATGAATAAAAGAGATGCAGTGATCTATGTCCCTACTGTGAGCTGCTGTGATCCAGACTGCAGAAGAGCTCTTCTGCCTATACAAATGCTGACACTAACATGACTAGTGATATGGAGACACTGAAGGCATTGCATCAGACAGAGAACTCACACTGAGTCACTCACCTCCTCCAAGACCCGAATGGCTACAGAAGCATTCCATTTGGTGAGGGCAGCAGTCATTGGACTGCATCCTGCCCTGGAAACAACAGGCTCTGTATCTCTACATCCCAGAAGTTCCTGCTGACGTTCCCTTGCATAGACTCAGAGGGCTGCAGTAGCACAGCACTAACTGGACCCAAAGATGCTGTAAGGTCCCCAGCTCTATCCCATAGGTAGTACTACTCCTCAGGAAAAGGGCAGTGCAACATTCAAAAGGCCAGGTCCTAGGACAAAGGAATCATAAACACACATTTTTAAAAGCCCAATAACTTCCTATCTGGGACTATGAGAAGTGACTCTGGCTCTGTCATTGGAACAAACCCTGGGCTTAGCTTTGTAAGCAAAGAGTGAAATGCCCTCCCACTAACAGAACAGCATCTGTCCTTGAGCTGTCACATAGAGAACAGGAATCCTCCTCCCCCTCTGCACACCTTCTCTTGCTGCCACTGGAGACCAGGTTGGGTGAGCCAAAGGGCTGACTGACTGGAGCAGTAAGTGGTGACTGCAATCCCATTGATGGTGTGGCCTCTATGCCTGAACTTGTGTTAAAGGTGGGGCACCTCACCCCTCTGTGTGGTACTTTGGTGCTGCTGCCTCAGAGAGCAGAAAAGTCTGAAAATAGTGTGGTTGAAACTTTTGGGGCTGAGTCTGTAAGGCAGTCATCAACAACACCAGCCCACACCAATCGGACCAACAGGGCAGTCACACCACAGCTACCACCATTGCCTATACCACACCAGCTGACCAGGAACCCAAGAGCCTGCTTACTTGCCCTATCCACTGCTGCTACTACTTGCATTTGAGCAATACATTTGGAAGCCCAAGAATCAGCTTGCCGCTAATCACTGACATAGGTGCTAGTGTACACTACCCTGGGGCATAAAAACATAGTATGCTCAGCCCACTGCTGCCATCACTGAAGCCTGAAGACTGGCCCACCTTCCAAGTCCCCAGTATAACTTCTACACCTCCTTTACTGATACCTACACCTTAATGCTCCTAGGAAATCACAGAAAACACTGATGTTGCTCACAGCCAAAGAAATCATATAGAGATGAAACTACTGGATGTACCCAGAATCAAAGCCAACATGCTGTACCCAACTAACACTGCACATATATCTTTTAAAAGTTTTTTCCCTTACAAAAGTTAAATGAAAGGCCAGGGCCAGGCATACTGGGTCACTCCTGTAATCCCAGCAGTTTGGGAGGCCGAGACGGCAGATCATTGAAGGTCAGGAGTTCGAGATCAACCTGACCAACATGGTGGGACCCCATCTCTACTAAAAAATATAAAAATTTGCCTGGCATAGCGGCACATGTCCATAATCCCAGATACTTGGGAAGCTGAGGCGGGAGAATCGCTTGAATCCAGGAGGCGGAGGTGAGCCAAGATTGTGCCACTGCACTCCAGCCTGGGTGACAGAGTGAGGCTCTATATCAAAATATTAAAATAAATTAAAGAAAACCACCAAACATACATCTTTTTAAAAAGTCTTTCTTTTATAAAAGTGAAACCAAAAACAGGAAGAAGTGATGATTACACCAGATACACAGATATCAACATGTGGATACAGAAAACATCAAGAAAAGCAAGAAAATATGAAACCTCCAAAAGAGCACAATAATTCATCAGCAATAGATATTAATCAAAAAGAAGTTTTTAAAACTCCAGATAAAGAATTCAAAATGTTGATTTTAAAGAAACTCAGTGAGACACAAGAGAATTCTGAAAACAATACAAAACATCAGAAAACAATTCAGGATATGAATGAGAAATTTACCAAAGTCATAGGTAGTTTTAGAAATATAAATTCTGGAACTGAAGAATTAATTAAGGGAAATAAAAAATACATTTGCAAGCCTCGACAATAGACTAAATCAGGAAAAGAAAAAATCTCATAACTTAATGACAGGTCTTTTGAAATAATGCAGGAAGATAAAAATAAAGGAAAAGGATTAAAAAATAATGAACAAAGGCTTCATGACATTTGGGATAACATAAAGTGACCAATTAATTATATGAACAATTGCTATTCCCAATGGTGAAGAGATAAGAAGAAGAACAGAAAATCTATTTAATAAAATAATGAATGAAAACTTCTCAATGCAAAAATCATCTCATGTCATATTAAAATCAGGCTAAAGTCAATCATAGAGAGCAAATTCTAAAAACAGCAAGCAAAAGGCAGCTAGTCAACTATAAAGGAAAACCCATCAAAACAACAGTGCATTTCTCAGGAGAAACTTTACTGTCTGGAAGAGAATGAGATAATAGATCCAAAGTGTTGGAAAGAATACTATTAATATTCCCCCCAAAAAATCTTTCATCAATGAAGGAAAAGAGTCTTTCTCAGACGAGAAAATGCTGAGAGAATTTGTTACCACTAGACTAGCCCTACAAGAAATGCTCAAGGATGTTCTAAATTTGGAAGCAAAAAGATGACATTTGCCATCATGAAAACATGTGAAAGTATGAAACTCACTGGTAAAGCAGACAAAGGAGGGAAAGAAAGGACTCAAATAGCACCACTATAGAATCTCACCAGACTACAACAACTAACAATAAGAGAAAATGTGAAAAACAAGGAATGTATAAAACAGAAAACGATTCACAATATGACAGGAACAAAGTCTCACATATCAATAATAACCTTGAAAAAATGGACTAAATGCTCACTTAAAAGATATAGATTGGCTGAATTAATTTTTAAATAACCTTACTACATGCTACTTAAGAGAAACTCACCTTACCATCAAAGACATACATTGATTGAAAGTCAAAGGCTGGAAAAAGATATTCCATGTAAATGGAAACCAAAAGCAAGCAGGAGTAGCTACAATTTTATCAGATAAAACAGATTTTAAGTCAAGAACAGTAAAAAAAAGAAAAAAAAGACAAAGACGGTCATTATATGACGATAAATGGATCAGTCTAGCAGGAAGATATAACAATTCTAAATATATTTGCACTTAAAAGTAAAGCACTCAGATTAATAAAGCAAACATCACTAGATCTAAAGGGAAAGATAAACTGCAATATATGACAATGGGAACCTTTAACATGTCATTCTCAGCATTAAACAGACTATTTAGACAGAGATTCAAAGAAAAGACATTGGATTTAAACTGGACTTTACACCCAATAGATCTAGTCAATACTTACAGAACCTTTTATCTAACAACTGCAGAATATGCATTCTTTTTTCAACACATGGAACATTCTACAGGAGAGAAACCATATGGTAGGCCACAAAATAAGTTTCAACAAATTTTACAAACTCAAAATCATATTGAGTATCCTCTCAGACCACCAAGGAATAAAACTAGAAGTCAATATTAAGAGGAACTTTGGAAACTATACAAATACATGGAAATTAAACAACATACTCCTAAATGACCACTGGGCCAAGGAAGAAATAAATATGAAAATAAAAAAAAATTATTGAAACCAATGGAAATGGAAATGACATACAAAAACCTGTCAAATGTAGCAAAAGGGGTCCAAGAGGGATTTTTATACCAATAAATGACACAAACAAGCAGCAAGATTACAAATTAAGAATATAAAAATGCACCTCAAGAAACTAGTAAAGCAAGGACAAACCAAACTCAAAATTAGAAGAAAAGAAATGATAAAGATCAGAGCAAAACTACATAAAATAGAGATTAAAACAATACAAAATGTCAATGAAATGAAAAGTTATTCAAAAAGATAAACACAAGTGATAAATCTCTAGATAGACTAACCAAGAAAAGAAGAGAGAAGATCCAAATCAGCAAAATCATGAATGAAGGAGCCATTACAACTGGTACCACAGAAATAAAAAAGATCACCGGAGACTATTATGAACATCTCTATGCAGACAAATTGGAAAACCTACAGAAAATGGATTAATTCCTAGAAATATACAACCTATCAAGACTAAATCAGGAAAAAAACAGAAAACTTGAACAGACCAATAACAAGTAGTAAGATTCAGTCAGTGACAAAAGTCTCCCAAACAAAGAAAAGGACACAGCTAGATGGATAAACAGTCAAATTTGCCAATAGTACAAAGAAAAACAAATACCAATCCTCCTGAAACTATTACAAAAAGTTGAATTGAAGGGTATTCTACCTAACTTATTCTACAAGGCCAGCATCACCCTGACACCCAAACCTCACAAGAACACAACAACAAGAAAAGCCACAAGCCAATATTCTTAATAAACATAGATGCAAAAAATCCTCAGCAAAACATTAGCAAACCCAATAAAACAATATATCAAAAAGGTAACATACCATGATCAGGTGGGATTTATAAAAGGGATGCAAGGATGGTTCAACATATGCAAATCAATAAACATAATACATCACTTTAAAGAAAACAAAATTATTATCTCAATAGATAGAAAAGCATTTGATAAAATGCAACATCTCTTTATGATAAGAACTCGCAACAAACTAGGCATAGAAGAAACATACCTCAAAATAATAAAAGCCATATAATACAAATCCACAGGCTGAATATGGTGGCTCACTCCTGTAATCCCAGCACTTTTGCAGGCTGAGGCAGGTGTATGACCCAAGGCCAGGAGTTCGAGACTGGCCTGGCCAACATGGCAAAACTCTGTCTCTACTAAAAATACAAAAATTAGTCGAACATTGTGGTGGGTGCCTGTAATCCCAGCTACTTGGGAGGCTGAGGCAGGAGAATCACTTGAATTCAGGAGGCAGAGGTTGCAGTGAGCTGCGATTGGGCCACTGCACTCCAGCCTGGGTAATAGAGTGAGAGTCCATCTCAAAAACAAAACAAAACAAACAAAAAAACCCACAGCTAACATCATGCTGAAGGGGGAAAAGTTTTAAAAGCTTTCCTCTAAATACTGGAATAAGACAAAGATGCTGAATTTTACCACTCCTATTCAACGTATCACTGGAAGTCCTAGAGAGAGCAATCAGACAAGAGAAACCAATAAAAGACATCCAAATTGGAAAAGAGGAAGTCAAATTCTACCTGTTTGATCTTATGCATAGAAAAACCTAAAGACTCCACAAAAACTTTCATAATTAATAAATGGATTCAGTAAAGTTGCAGGATACAAAATCAATGTATAAAAATCTGTAGCATTTCTATATACCAATAATTATCTACTCAAGAAATAAGTCAAGAAGGCAATTCCATTTATAATAGCTACAAAAAATAAAATAAAATACTTAGGAATAAGTATAGCCAAGGAGGTGAAAACCAAGGGAGACTACAAAATACTGCTGAAGGAGATTAAAGATGACACAAACAAATGGAAAATCATCTCATGCTCATGGACTGGAAAAATTAGTGTTATTAAAATGACCATATCTTTCAAGGTAATCTGCAAATGCAATTCAACTGCTACCAATATAACAACATTATTCTTCACAGAATTAGAAACAAAAATCCTAAAATTCATGTGGAACTGAAAAGGAACCTGAATACCAAAAGCAATCTGGAGCAAAGAGAACAAAGCTGAGGGCATCATATTACCTGATTTCAAAATCTATTCCAAAGCTACAGTAACCAAAACAACATAGTATTGGTTCAAAAATAGACACATAAGCCAGTGGAGCTGAACAGAGAAACCAGAAATTAAGCCACATATTTACAGTCAATTTTACCATTGACAAAGCTGTCAAGAACTTACATTGAGAACAGGGCATTTTCTTTAATAACTAGTGCTAGGAAAATTGGATAGCCACATGCAAAATAGTGAAACTCAGCCCCTATTTCTCACCCTATACAAAAAACACCTCAAAAATGAATTAAAGAGTTAAATGTGGGACCTAAAAACACAAAAAATTTAGAAGAAAACCTAGGGGACTCTCTCCTGGACATTGGTCTAACCAAAACTTTTATGACTAAGACCTCAAAAGGATAAGCAACAACAACAAAAAGTACACTAATGAGACTTAACCTAACAAGCTTCTGCACAGACAAAAATAAATAAATAACAGGACAAAGGGACAGCCTTATGAATGAGAGAAAATATTGCAAACTATGCATTCAATAGGAGACTGATATCCAGAATGTAAGTGGAACTCAAGCAACACAACAGGAAAAAACAAAACAAAACAAAACAAACTACTATAATGTCGGCAAAGAACATGAATAGACATTTCTCAAAAGAAGATATAAAAACAGCCAACAGGTATATGAAAAAATGTTTAACATCACTACTCATTAGAGAAATGCAAATCAGAATGACAGTGAGGTATCTTAGTCAGAATGGCTACCATTAAAAAGACAGAAAAATAACAGATATTGGGAAGGACACAGAGAAAAGGCACTCTTATACACTGTTGGTGGGAACATAATCTAGTAGAGCCACTATGGAAAACAGTATGCAAATTTCTCAATAAGAAAACTAAAAGTAGAATTACCATTCAATCCAGCAATACCACTGTAGGGTATCTACTCAAAGGAGAAAAAAATCAATATATAAAAGGGGTACCTGCACTCATATGTTTATTGCAGTACTACTTACATTAGCAAAAACATGGAATCAACCTAAATGTACATCAAATGAAGCAAATGTGGTATACATACACAATGGAATACCATTCATACTATTCAGCTATAAAAAAGAATGAAATCATGTTATTTGTAGCAACATGGATAAAATTGGAGGTAATTCTCTTAAGCGAAATAAGCCAGGTACAAAAAAACAAATATCACATGTTCTCACTTACATATGGGGCTATAAAATCTGATCACATGGGCGTAAATAACAAAGACGGAGAAGGTGAGTTGGGGAAAGGGAAGAGGATGAAGAAAGTGGATTAAGGGAGGGTGCAAATGTAAAATAATCAAGATGGAATAAATGTAGTGTTTGATAGCAGAGTAGGGTAAATATTCTTAACTAAAATGTATTGTACATGGGTGATGGACACATTCAATACACTGAGTTGCTTATTATTATAACCTTCAATTATATACAAAGCAATTTGATTTCAAAGTATAATATTTATAAATGAGGAAAATCTTTTGAATCCTATGAAGAAGCCCAGAGCTTAAAATTACCCATCTCCTTCACTTTATTTTGCATAGCATTACATAGCTGGTTTCACACAGCATTCAACTAAATGTTTTTGAAACAAAGTAATAATTGTTTAACTGATGAATTAAATATTGTGTATAATACTCTTAACATGTGTATAACAACTCTTAACAATAAATTAAATACTTCACTCTTGTTTTTGCATTTAAGAAAGATATCAGCCTTGTTTTCTGTCAAGAATAGCCTTAAACTGATTCTTAGGTTTAATTATAAAACTAATTCTCCCTGTAATTTTATTTCTAAAGCTTCCTGGTTTTAAATCAACATAACTAAAACAATTTCATAATTTTCTTAAAAACTTAAGAAGAACCAATTTCCACCACCTCCATTATATACAGATTCATATTTCAGCCACACAGGAGTTAAATAAGAGCACCTTTTGGAAGAATGAAGAAAATGGTTGTCATAAAGCTCATGAGCTTTGCATGGGAGATACGTTCCAATTCTCAAACAAGTCAAATGACTTGGTAATTCATGTGGAGTTAAATGTATTCACTTAACAAACTTGTCTATTTGGTTTCCTTGGAAACCTTCATTTTTTATCAAGTGATGTTGGACATATGATTAGAAACACAGGAAGAAGGGCTAATAGTTGACATGACAATTTCAATGAAAAGAAAGCATGATGAGCAGCAGAATCACAATTTACCGTAGTCATTTACTTTAGAAGCGAACTTCACCACAATAGCTCTCAAGGCACCAAAGGATTAAAGTTAGCAAAACTGATGAGCTTAATTGTGAGTCCAGCTGATCAAGAAAGTACTGTGTTCCATTATATTCCATGTAATAAAGCGAAGAATGGTTATACATTTTTAGATAAGTATCTACCAAAGTGTAAAAATTTTTCAAATATTAGTCTTTAAAAGGACTGTTTTAGGAATTAGAAACGTTTGTACTTATTGAATATATTACTTCCCCCAAATAATCAATATGGAGCATTTTCATTCTTTAAACAGCTTAAGGTAATGAAAATAATTGTATAGAAGCAAATGCTGCAAAAGTGAAGTCATTAACTGGGAAGAAACTCTTTTCTTTTGATATTAAAAAGCAGCTTGGCAGGGGACTGTGGCTCATGCCTGTAATCCCAGCATTTTGGAAGGCTGAGGTGGGTGGACCACCTGAGGTCAGTAGTTCAAGACCAGCCTGGCCAACATGGTGAAACCTCATCTCTATTAAAAATACAAATATTAGCTGGGCGTGGTGGCAGGCACCTGTAATCCAGGCTACTCAGGAGGCTGAGGCAGGAAAATCGCTTGAACCTGAAAGGCGGAGGTTGCAGTGAGCGGGATTGGGTCACTGCACTCCAGTCTTGGCAGCAAGAGTGAAACTCTATCTCAGGAGAAAAAAAAAAAAAAAAGGTATTAAAAGCAGCTGCACACAGTATCTTAACAAGTTCAGGCAATAAAATTGTGAATAATTTTATATATATAGTAATGTATTTTATATACATATGTGGGTGTACACACACATACACGTACACACACAATGGGTTGAATAAGCAAAAAGCAGTCTTGGTTCCTTTTTGTATTAAATAAAACCAGTAAGTGGAACAAGGTGTAGCCTTACTGGGAAATAATGGCATTTTCTAACACAGTAAGTTGCTTTCATTTCTCTGAGAAATAAGTACTTGCCCAAGCCATTTATACTTCTCATAAAACACAAGTTTTCTTCACAAAGTAATATAGTTTGCTCTTTATTTGTTTACTCCAAACTCATTTTTTCACTTTCACTCAACCATCAATTTTTGCATTTAAATTCTAGTAATACTACATTGTTTGCATTATTGTTATCTCTGGTCTCTGAATTTTCTAACCTAAGGCAATAGAAAATTTTTCAGTTAAACATGGGAAATATCACCTGACTCTTAGAGGGCTGATAGTATGTGACTTTTGAGGGAGAAACTCTATTTTGACTACAGCTAAGATAGATTGATGTGGAGGTAGAGCAAATAAATGCCTGGCCATGAATATTGGTAATATTCTATTATCAATGTGATCCAATGTAACTTTCTGCTATAATTGAAATGCTCTATATCTGTGAAGATTAGTACAGTAACTACTAGCTATATATGGCTATTAAACATTTGAAATGTGGTAGGTGGGATGAAGAACCTGAATTTTAAATTTTATTTGATGTTAATTAATGTAAACTTAAATAGCTTCATGTGGCTGCTGGCTTCTATATTGAACAATGCAGTTCTATAGAAATAATCAAGATAAAATTAATTTGGTTTGAATGCAATATGTAGAATATTCATTATAAAAAGTCCAATAGGATGAAGATGCTTTCAAATAAATGTAAAATATATACATTCTTTTTATATTCCACCAACATTCCCCCAATAGATTATTGAGAGTCACTTAAAATGTTCCTTAGCTAGGTTCTTATGTAATTAAAAAATATCTAAACACCTGGCACAAGATTTCCTTGGCATGCCCCACATTTGTTATCTGCCTCAATTAGGTTAAAAAAATAAATATATTTAAGTCTGGCCAGGCATGGTGGCTCACACCTGTAATTCCAGCACTTTGCGAAGCTGAGGGGAGTGGATCACTTGAGTTCAGGAATTCAAGACCAGCCTGGCCAACACAGTGGCGCCCCATCTGTACTAAAAAAAAATACAATTAGCCAGGTGTGGTAGTACATGGCTGTACTCCCAGCTACTCAGGAGGCTGAGGCATGAGAATTGCAGGTACCTGGGAGGCAGAGGTTGCAGTGAGCTGAGATCACACCGCTGCACTTGAGCCTGGGTGGCAGAGGAAGACTGTATGTGTGCGTGTGTGTGTGTATATATATATATACACACACACACGCACACATACACACACACATACACACACATATACACATACATAAATACATTTATATGCATATATTAATACATATATATTTAAGTTAAAGGAGACTATAATAGAGTCAGGCTGCTTATTTTCCACTTTTTATTATGGAAAATGTCAAAACTATTTTGGTAAAGTGGAAACACAGCATTTTAAACCACCATATAACCCTTGTATTTGGATACTTTCACCTGCTTATCTCCAGTTTCGGGTGATTTTGAAACCCATCTTAGATAACTGACTTCAGAAGTCATGCTCTTATCTGCTACTTGGTGTTGTAGTAAGAAACTGAATTATTTCTGAGGAGGGAAAATACAAAACTTATTTTCTTTAAAAAATATTGATCTGTCAAGAATAATGAAAATTGAAAGAAAAAATGAGGCAGAGCACAACAAAAAGATAAATAATTATCTCAGAATAAACCAATATTTAGAGTCTGAAACACAGGTAGGCATAAAATAGTCATGGTTTTGTGCTAAATAATTAGTGAAGTGAATTAGTGAAGAACTAGTGAAGAATAATTAGTGAATTAGTGAAGAAAAGAAACATCCGCTTGACAAGCAATCTAACAAAACTTCCTAAAAATGGGAGAAATTTAGACAATAAAAAAATGTAAAAACAACAAAATCTGAAAGTCTCTTTCTAGATTCTCATTCAATTCCTCTACTTTTTTAGGCCAAACGTGTAGCCTCTCCAGAATCAGGGCATTTGCTGTGAATAGAATACCTGCTTCCCTTTGATGTGTATCTAGTGACTTTCTGACACAAAATGTCTGATAGAGGTAGATGTGCCTCCTTTTAGATCAGTGTGTAGCAGAGAGTGTCAAGGTCTTTGACACCTTGTAGTATTCAGCATCATTCCTCAATGTCCTCAACAACTTTTATTTCCCAAAGTTCACTTCACAGAAATTTTTTTTGCCATTGATTCTTGACTGACTGTTTACTTATGACTTGTTTTTTAACTTTATAAATTATCCAATTATCCCCAAGCAGTTTTTAATTTTTGAACATTTTTTTTCTTTCTACTTTTGTAACTTCAGAAGCATATGTTGTGGCCATTAAGCTTAATCGCTATGACTCTATCTGAACCTACAGAATGAAAATAAATAATGTCCACAGAAGTGAAGCATTACTTTATAAATTGTGATTACAAAAGACACATTTCTGGGCACTGTGCTGAGCAATAGTGTTGGGATATTAAAAAGTCCTGTATTTTGGGAGGAGTATTTATCTGACAACATTTAATGACAAACTTTCCAATAGCTGTTAAGAATGAGAGTGCAGCCAATATGTCCAGGAATATCTAATCTTTTAAATACATTTAACTGGAAGGTAGAATACAGGAGGAAGAAAATATAATAACTAAACTATGGTTTATTCATGCAGTAGAATCTAGTCAGCATTTGGCATGAATGAACTAGAGAGGGAACTAGATTTGATTGTCAGTTAGAAACTGTATCGATATACAGAATATTGAGCAAAGTCAAGAAAAGTACCAAATGATGTAGTGTATTAATGCTGTGTATATAAAAATTAAGATACACACAAAATGCTTCATATATTATATCATATATGTTATAAATATATAGTTTATGTACATATTACATATTCACATATTACACAGGTGTGTATACACACACACATATATAAAGTTTAAAAGTGCGTGGTGATAAGAATGGCAGAAATTTTTTAAAAGACATGTATCTGATAAGTGACTCATAGCCAAAATACATAAAGAACACTTGTAACTCAACAATAAAAAGACAAATATGCCAATTTTAAAATGAACAGTGGATTTGAATAGACCTTTCTCCAAAGAAGATATACAATGACCAATAAATACATGAAAGGATGTTCAGCATCATCACTCATCAGAGAAATGCAAATCAAAACCACAGTGAAGTGTCACTTCACACCCACTAGGATTTGGAGAAATTAGAACCCTTACGTATTGCTAGGGGGAATAAATTGTGATCCAACTACTTTGAAAAACAGATTAAGTCCACAAAATATTGAATTTAGAGTTTGATGTCACAATTCCATTTCTAGGTATATACACAAGAGAAATAAAAACATGTCTACACAAAAACGTATAAAAGAATGCTCACAGCAACATTTTTCATAACAGTCAAAAAGTGGAAATAACTGAAAGGTTCATTAAATGATAACCTAATTAAATCAATATAGTGCAATATTATTAGGCAATAAAAAGAAATGGACTACTGATAGATGCTACAAGATGAATGAACATTGTAAATATACTAAATAAATGTAGTTAGTCCCAAAAGACTACATGCTGTATAATTTCATTTATATCAAATCTCCAGGATAGACAAATACATAGAGACAGAAAATAGATTATTGGTTGCCGAGGTCTGATGGTGTTTGAGAGGAATAGGAAGTAACCACCAATGACACAGATTCCTTTTGGGGGGATGCGGTGCTGCTGCTATAGCGTGGTTTGTTTGACCCTTCTAAATCCCCTGTTGGAGGTGGGGCTTAAAGAGAGGTGTTTGCGTCCTGGAGGCAGATCCCTCATGAATAGATTAATGCCCTCCTTTGGAGGTGAGTGAGTTCTCACTATTATTTCCCACCAGGGAAGGCTGTTAAAAATAACAACAAAAAATCCAGACTGGCACCTCCTCCCTTTTGCTTGCTTCCTTTCTCACCATATACATGCTTGTACATGCCAGATCCCCTTTGCTTTCCACCATGTGCAGAATCATCAGCCTAATAAACGTCTTTCCTTTATAAATCACCCAGCCTTGGGTATTTCTTCATAGCAACACAAACAGGCTAAGACAGGAAATTAGTACTGAGAGTTTGGTGTTGCTATAAAAATACCCCAAAAAATGAGAGAATGGCTTTGGAACTGGGTAATGGGCAAAGGTTGGAAGAGTTTCCAGGGCTCAGGAGACAAAAAGAAAAGGGAAGTTTGGAACTTCTTAGAGACTGAAGAATAGATCTTTGTAACCAAAATGCTGACACAAATGTAGACAGTAAAGGCCATGCTGACAAGGTCTCAGATGAAAATGAGGAACTTACTTGGAAGTGGAGCAAAGGTCATCCTTGTTACATTGTGGCAAAGTACTTGCCTGTATTGTGCCCGTACCTGAGGGCTTTGTGGAAGACCAACCTTAAAAACGATGACCTACGGCATCTGGTGGAAAAATTTTCTAAGCAGCGAAGTCTTCAAGAAGCAAAGTGGCTGGGAGATGGAGCAAGATGGCAGAATAGAAAGCTCCACTGATCATCCACTCCAACAAGGGCACAAAGCTAACAACTATCTACAGAGAAAATACACCTTAATAAGAGCCAAAATTCAGATGGGCCCTCATAGTACCTGGTTTCAACTTCATATAGCTGAAAGAAGCACTGAAGAACAGGTTAAACATTCCTGAATTGCTGACACTACCTTCACTTCCCACGCAGCAGCAGTGTGCTACAAAGAGCATCTCTGGGCACTGGGGGAAGGAGAACATGGGAACTGTGAGCCACTGAACTCACTACTGCCCTGTTAAAGCAGAAATGAAAACCAGACCAAACTCAGCTGATGCTGGGCCATGGAGGAAAGATTTATACCAGCCCTAGCCAAAGGAAAATTACCACTTCCAGAAGGCAGAAACTGAGTTCCTGCAAACCTTGTCACACAACCGAGGGCTATAGCACTCTCTCTCTCCATGTAAACTTAAAAGGTAGTATAGGACATCGGGACTGCAACTCTTAGGAGAGTCCTAGTGCTGAACTAGGCCCAGAAACAGTAAAATGCCTAGGGCATGGGGCATGCTGACACACTAGACTGGAGGCCAAGAGAGAATGCTGGAATCACCACTATCCTAACTCCAGTCTGCACAGCTCACAGCTCCAAAAGACGCCCTTTCCTTCTGATTGAGGAGGGGAAAGGGAAAAGCGGGGAGGACTTTGTCTTACATCTAGAATACCAGTTCACCCACAGTAGGGTAGGGTACCATTCAGAGTTGTGAGGCACCTATTTCAGGCCCTAGCTCCCAGATTACATTTCTAGACAAAACCTGGGCCAGAAGAGAATGCATTACCTTGAAAAAAAGGATCCATTCCTGGCAGCATTCATGACCCCACTAACTGAAGAGGCCTTGGGCTCTTAATAACCAGCAGGGATACCCAGTGTAGAAGTCCGTTCTCATGCTGCTGATAAAGACATACTGAAGACTGGGCAATTTACAAAAGAAAGAGGTTTAATTGGACTTAGAGTTCCATGTGGCTGGGGAAACCTCACAATCATGGTGAAAGGCAAGGAGGAGCAAGTCACATCTTACATGGATGGCACAAGGCAAAAAGAGAGCTTGTGCAGGGAGACTCCCGTTTTTCAAAACCATCAGATCTCATGCGTGAGACTTACTCACTACCATGAGAACAGCATGGGAAAGACCTGCCCCCATGATTAAATTACCTCCCACTGGGTCTCTCCTACAACATGTGGGAATTCAAGATGAGATTTGGATGGGAACACAGCCAAACCATATCACCTGGCTACTACATCAAGGGCATTGGGTGAGTCAATGAGACTTGATGGCTTCAAGTGAGACTCAGCACATTCCAAGCAATGGAGGCTGTGGGGCAAAACTCCTTCTGCTTGAGAAAAGCAGAGCAAAATGTAAAAGGGACGTTGTCTTACGCCTTAGGCACCAGCATAGCCACAGCGGGTAGTGCACCAAGTGGGCTCTTGGGGTCCTTGATTCCAGGACTTGATTCTTGGATGGCATTTCTGGACCTTCTCTGGCCACAGGGGAGCCCACTGCCCCGAATGGTGAATTCTAGGCCAGGCAGCATTCACCACAAGCTGACGAGAGACCTCGGGCCTTAAGGGAATATTGATGATAGTCTGGCAGTATTCCTGTGGCCTAGGGTGATGGTGGCTATGGGGTGAGGTTCCTCTGCCTTTGGAAAGGGGAAAGAAAAGTGGGAAGGTCTGTATCTTGCAATTTGAATGGCAGCTCTTGTGGTTTAAGTGGCAGCTCAATTGCAATACAATAGAACAGCAGGTGGACTTCTAAGGATTTTGACTCTAGACCCTGACTTCCAATGGAACTTCTGGACCTGCCCAGGGCCTAGAAGAACACACTGTCCTGAAGGGAGAGACACAGGACTCCTGACTTGGCAACCCACTAATTGTAGAGCCCCAGGGCCTTGAACAAACATAGGCAGTAGCCAGAAAGTGGTGACAACACGCCTTGGGTGAGACCCAGTGCTGTACTGGTTTCAGGTGAGACAGCACAGTCATAGTGGTGGTGGCCACAGCAGTGCTTGTGTCACTCCACACCATAGCTTGAGGTGGCTCAGAACAGAAAGAGAGAGAGACCCGGTGTATTTGGAAGAGAGTAAGAGTCTCTGCCTGGTAATCCAGAGAATTCTAATTGATGTTGTCCAAAACTAACACAGTGTACCTCTACAAGTCTACAAGAACCACAGCATTGCTGGGACCGGGGTCCTGTCTAAAGAAGATAGAGCTTAGATCACAATACCTAAGTCCTCTCAAGTATCTGGAAACCTTCCCCAAGCAGGACTGCTACAAATAAGCTCAGATAGTGAAGAGTACAATAAATACCTAACTCTTCAATGCCCAGTCACAAAATAATATCTACTGGCATGAATACCATCCAGGAAATCATGACTTTGCAAAAGGAACTTAGTAAGGCACCAGGAACCAATCCTGGAGAAACAGAGATATGTGACCTTTCAGACAGAGAATTCTAAATAGCTGTTTTGAGGAAACTCACAGAAATTTAAAATAGCAAAGAGAAAAAAATCAGGAATTTATCAGATACATTGAACAAAGATTGAAATAATTAAAAAGAATCAAGAAGAAATTCTGGAGCTGAAAAATGGAATGTATACTGAAGAATGCATGAGAGTCCTTGAATAGCATAATGGATCAAGCAGAAGAAAGAATTAGTAAGCCTGAAAACACAGTCAGAGGAGACCAAAGAAAAAAAAAATACACAGAGACAAAAGAACAAAGAATAAAAAACAATGAAGCATGCCTACAGGATCTATAAAATAGCCTTAAAAGGGCAAATCTATGCATTATTGGTCTTAAAGAGGAGGTAGAGAAACTGATAGATGTAGAAAGTTTATTCAAAGGGATAATAACAGAGATCTTCCCAAATCTAAAGAAAGAGATCAATATCCAAGTACAAGAAGATTGTAGAACAACAAGCAGATTTAAGCCAAAAAGACTACCTCAAGACATTTGATAATCAAACCTCCAAAGGTCAAACAGTAAGAAAGGATTCTAAAAGCAGCAAGAGAAAAGAAACAAATAACACATAATGGAGCTCCAGCAAGTTTGGGTGCAGACTTTTCAGTGGAAACATTACAGGCCAGGAGAGAGTGACATAACATATTTAAAATGCTCAAGGAAAAATATTTTATATTAGAATGGTATATCCAATGAAAATACTTTTGAAACATGAAGAAATAAACAGTGTCCCAGACAAACAAAAGCTGAGAGAATTCATTGATATCAGGCCTGTCCTATAAGAAAAGATCAAGGGAGTACTTCAGTCAGAGAGAAAAGGACATTGATAAGCAATAAATAATCACCCTAAGGTGCAAAATTTACTGGTAATAGTAAGTACACAGGAAAACACAGAATATTTTAACACTGTAACTGTTATGTGTCAACTACTCTAATCGTATGTAGAAAGATTAAATGATGAACCTATTAAAACTAATAACTACAACAACTTTTCAATATGTAGTTAATACAATGAGATATAAATAGAAAAAAACAAAAGTTAAAAGTTGAGAGATAACATTAAGGCCTTGACTTTTATTAGTTAATGTTTTGCTTGTTTATTAATGTAAAAAGTGTTAAGTTGTTAAAATAATGACTTATAAAATAGCATTTGTAAGCCTTGTGGTAACCTCAAATGAAAAAATGTACAATCAGTACACAAAAAAATAAAAAGCAAGATACTAATTGGTATCACCAGAAAAACTAACCTTCACTACAGGAAGACCAGAAGGAATGGAAAAAAAGAAGAGGAGACCAGAAAACAAATAAAAAAATAGTAGAAGTACATTCTTTCTTTTCAATAATAATATTGAATGTAAATGGAATAAACTCTCCAATCAAAAGACATAGACTGGCTAAATGGATGAAAAAATAAGACCCATTGACCTGTTGCCTCCAAGAAACACACTTCACCTATAAAGAAACACACAGACTGAAGATAAACAGATGGAAAAAGATATTTTATGCCAATTGAAATAAACAAACAAAAAGCAGGAGTTGCTACAATTATAGCAGACAAAATAGATTTCAAGACAAATGCTATAAGAAGAGATTAAAAACTCACTATATAATGATAAAGGGTTCAATTTAGAAGAAGATATAACAACTTGAGACATATATGCACCAAACACTGCAGCACTCAGATACATAAAGAAAATACTATTATAGCTAATGAGAGAGATAGGTTCCAATGCAATAATAGCTGTAGACTTCAACACCCCATTTTCAGCATTAGACTGATCTTCCAGACAGAAAATCAACAAGGAAACATCAGACTTATTCTGCACTACAGGCCAAATGAATCTAATAGATATTTACAGAGCATATTATCCAAGAGCTACAGAATACACATTCATTTCCTCAGCACATGGATCGTTCTCAAGGATAGACCATGTGTTAAGATACAAAACAAGTCTTAAAACATTCTGAAGAAGTTGAAATAATATCAAGCATCTTCTCTGACCACAATGGAATAAAACTAGAAGTTAATAACCAGAGGAATTTTGGAAGCTATACAAATACATGAAATTAAACAATAGGCTTCTGAATGACCAGTGGGTCAATGAATAAATGAAGAAGGAAATTGAAAATTTTCTTAAAACAAATGGTAAAGGAAACAACATGCCAAAACCTATGGGATACAGCAAACACAGTACTGAGGGAATTTTATACCTATAAGTGCCTACATAAAATAAGGGAAAACTTCAAATGAACAATTTAACTATACATCTTGAAGAAAAGCAAGAGCACACCAAACCCCAAATTAGAAGAAGAAAAGAATACAGATAAGAGCAGAAATAAATGCCATTGAATGAAAAAAATACATAAGATCAATGAAACAAACAGTTGGTTTTTTGAAAAGTTAAACAAAATTGACGAAACTTTAGCCAGACTGAGAAAAAAAGAGAGAAGATCCAAATAAATAAAATCAGAAATGAACAAGAAGACCTTACAATTGATACAGCAGAAATTCAAAGGGTCCTTGGTAGCTATTAAGGACAACTATATGCCAATAAATTTGAAAATCTAGAAAAAATAGGTAAATTTCTAGATGCATGTAACCTACCAAGATTGAACCAGGAAAAATCCAAAAGCTAAGCAGATCAATAACAAGTAATGAGATAGAAGCCATTAAAAAAAGTCTCCCATTAAAGAAAAGCCTGGGACTTGATGGTTTCACTGCTGAAATCTACCAAACATTTGAAGAACTAAAATCAATCCTACTCAAACTATTCTGAAAAATAGAAGATGAAGAAATACTTCCAAACTCATTCTACAAGGCCTATATTACCCTCATGCAAAACCAGAAAAGGATATATAAAAAAAAAAGAAAAAAGAAAAATACTGGGCAATATGTCTGATCAATATTAATGTAAAAATACTCAACAAAATACTAGCAAACCAAATTCAACAATAAGTTAGAAAGATTATTCATCATGACCAAGTGGAATTTATTCCTGTGATGCAAGGGTGCTTCAATATATGTGAATCAGTCAATGTAATACATCATATCAACAAACTGAAGAATACATACTATATGATCATTTTAATTGATGCTGAAAATGCATTTGATAAAATTCAACATCCCTTCAGGATAAAAACCCTCAAAACACTGGGGATACAAGAAAGATGCCTCAATATAATAAAAGACAGATAGGATAGACTCATAGCTAGTATCATACCGAGTGGGGAAAAACTGAAAGCCTTTCTTCTAATATTTGGAACATGAAAAGGATGCCCACAGTCACTAGTGTTATTCAATATAGTACTGGAAGTCCTAGCTACAGCAATCAGACAATAGAAGGAAACAAAGAGTATCCAATGTGGAAAGGAAGAAGTCAAATTATTTCTTTTCCATAGAAGAAAACCTAGAAAGAAATTTACACACCTACAATAGCCTTATTTTTGACAAAGGTTGCCAGAACATACACTGGAGAAAAGACAATCTCTTCAATAAATAGTTCTACGAAAACCAGATATCCATATGTAAAAGAATGAAACTAGACCCATATTTCTCCCCCATTTACACAAATCAAATACAATGGATTAAATTTTAAATCTAACACTTGAATCTATGAACATTGCAAAAATGTATTAGGCAATACGCCACAAATGCAGACAACCATAGCAAAAATTGACAAATGGGATCACATCAAGTTGGAAAGCTTCTGCACAGAAAAGGATACAATCAGCATAGTGAAGAGACAATCCACGGAATGGGAGAAAATATTCACCAACTACCCATCTGTCAAAGGATTTATAATCAGAACATACAAGTACTCAAACAGCTCTATAAAAAAATCTAATAATTCAATCAAAAAATGGGCAAAGATTTGAATAGACATTTCTCAAAATAAAAGGCCTACAAAGGGCAAATAGGCATATGAATAGGTGCTCAACATCACGGACCATCAGTGAAATGCAAATCAAAGCTACAGTGAGAGATCATCTCAGCCCAGTTAAAATGGCTTATATCCAAAAGACAGGCAATAATAAATGCTGGTGTGGATGTGGAGAAAAGGGAACCCTTGTACACGGTCAGTGGAAATGTAGTAGTACACTGCTACAGAGAACAGTTTGGAGGTTCCTCAAAAAGCTAAACATTGAGCTACCAAAAGAGCCAGTAATCCCAGTGCTGACTATATGCTCAAAAGAAAGGAAATCACTATATTGAAGAGATATCTACACTCCTATATTTGTTGCAGCACTGTTTACAACAGCTAAGATTTGGAAGCAACCTAAGTGTCCATCAACAGATTAATGGATAAAGAAAATGTGGTACATATACACAATGGAGTACTATTCAGCCATAAAAAAAAAATAAGATGCAGTTTTTTGCAACAACATGGATGGGATTGGAGATCATTATGTTAATTGAAATAAGTCAGGCACAGAAAGACAGATGTTGCCATGTTCTCACTTATTTGTGGGATTTAAAAATCAAAACAATTGAACTAATGGGCATAGACAGTAGAATGATGGTTACTGGAGGTTTGGAAAGGTAATGGGAGCCTAGCAATGGGAGCAAGACAGGGTTGGTTAATGGGTACAAAAACAATTAGAAGGAATGAATAAGACCTACTATTTGATAGCATAATAGGATGACTACAGTCAGTAATAACTTAATTGTACATTTTAAAATAACTTAAAGAGGGCAATTGAATTGTTTACAATACAAAGGGTAAATGCTTGAGGGAATGAATACCACATTTTCCATGATGTGCTTATTTATCATTGCATGCCTGTATCAAAACATCTCATGTACCCCATAAATATGTACACCTACTATGTATGCACAAAAAAAATCAAAGCGAAATGGCTGCTTTTAACAGCTTATGGTCATATATGGCAGCAATGGAATAGCCCAGAAATGGAATTTGTAATTGAAAGAAAAGTGGAGCACAAAAATTGGGAAAATCTGCAGCCTGGCCATGTGTTAAAGAAAGAAAGACCATTTTCAAGAGATGAATCCAAGGGTACAGTGGAGTAGGAATAACCGCTTGCTAAAGAGATTAGCATGACCTAAAGGGAGCTGAGTGCTAATAGTCAAAACAATGTTAAAAAGTCCCCAATGACACTTCAGAAATCTTAAAGACTGCCCCTTCCTCCTCTCCTATCTAGACTCTGAGGCCTTGGAGGATGGAATGGTTTCAGGGGATGGGCCTGAGTTGCCATCACCCTGTGCTGTCTTAGGATGTTGCTCCCCACATCCTGGATGGTCTGGCTTCAGATGTGGCTCATAGAGCCCCAAGTACTACTGCTCAGGCTGTTTCTCAGGGCAGAGCAGGCAGTAATCCTTAGTGGTACCCATGTGGTGCTAAGTCTGCAGGCACCCAGGATGCAAGAGTCTTGGAGGCTTAGCAGCTTAGAGGATGTATTAGAAAGCCTGAGTGTCCAAGCAAGAATGTGCCATAGGGGTGGGGCCACCACAAAGAATACCCACCTAGAAAGTGTCTAGTGCAGCTGTTGGAGCAGGATCTCTGCTGTTCAGACCCAAAATTATACTGCCAGTGGAAGCATGCAAACTCTGCCTAGAAAAGCGATAGGCATTTAACTCCAACCTATGAGAGATGCCACAAGGCTTTGGGAGTTCATTCCTCACACCAGTGTGCCCAGGATGCTGGACATGGAGTGAAAAGAGATTTGCAAGCTTTGAGATTTAATGTCTGCCCTGTTGTGTTTTGGACTTGCATGGGGCCCGTTACTGCTTTCTTTTGGCTGATTTCTCTCTTTTCAGGGTGGGAATGTTTATCCAATGCCTGTACCACTGTTGTTCCTTAGAAGTATATAATTTGTTTTTGATTTTACAGGCTCATAGCTGAAAGAAACTTACCTTGAGTCTCAGGTGAGACTTTGGATTTTTGAGTTGATGCTGGAACAAGTTAAGGGTTTTGGGGATTATTGACATGAGAGAATTGTATTTTACATGTGAGAATGACATGGAATTTTGGGGGCTGGGGTGGAATGCTCTAGTTTGGTTTGTCTGGCCCCTCCAAATCTTATGTTGAAATTTGATCCTCAATGTTGGAAGTAGGGCTTAATGGGCGGTATTTGTGTCATGGGTGCAGATCCCTCATGAATAGATTAATGCCCTTCCTTGGGAATGAGTGAGTTCTTACTACTGGTTACCATCAGAGCTGGTTGTTAAAAAGAGACTAGTATCTCCCCTTTTCCCCACTTCTTTTTTTCCTCTCTCACCCTGTGAGCTCTGTATATGCCAACTCCCCTTTGCCTTCCTCCACGAATAAAAGTAGTCCAGGGCTTTCACCAGATGCCCAGTGTTTCAGCCTACATAATTATAAACCAAATAAACCTCCTTTCTTTACAAATTACCCAGTTTCAGGTATTCCTTTATAGCAATACAAATGGACTAAGATAGGAGTCAACCACATTCTAACATTAGATTGTGGTGATGGTTACACACCTTGTGAACAGTGGATTACATGGCATGTGGATTATATATTTTTATTATTATACTTTAAGTTCTAGGGTACATGTGCATAACGTGCAGGTTTGTTACATATGTATACTTGTGCCATGTTGGTGTGCTGCACCCATCAACTCGTCAGCACCCATCAATTCATCATTTATATCATGTATAACTCCCCAGTGCAATCCCTCCCTCCTCCCCCCTCCCCATGATAGGCCCCAGTGTGTGATGTTCCCCTTCCCGAGTCCAAGTGATCTCATTGTTCAGTTCCCACCTATGAGTGAGAACATGCGGTGTTTGGTTTTCT
>NW_016809830.1:825715-897581 GCF_001698545.2 Rhinopithecus bieti | reverse complement strand
CTGGTGTGCCTGTATGCTTACAGCGCAGTATTGGGGTGGGAGTTACCCGATTTTCCAGGTGTTGTGTGTCTCAGTTCCCCCTGGCTAGGAAAACGGATTCCCTTGCCCCTTGGCTTCCAGGTGAGGCGATGACTCACCCTGCTTCAGCTCTCGCTGGTCAGGCTGCAGCAGCTGACCAGCACCGATTGTCTGGCACTCCCTAGTGAGATGACCCCAGTACCTCAGTTGAAAATGCAGAAATCACCTGTCTTCTGTGTCGCTCACGCTGGGAGTTGGAGACTGGAGCTGTTCCTATTCAGCCATCTTGCTCCGCCCTCTATTGTATCATTTTTACATACAATGGAATTGAGGTTGGAGGGAGCTTGAGTTCAGCAAAGTTACATAAGTGTTGATAACAAGATTTGAACCTAAATCCCTTTAAATTATCCTCCTCCCATCATGCCGTGCTACTTAGCCATCTACCTGACAAAGCAATTTTAGAAAGAAATATTGTAGTAAAATTTCCATTAATATTATAACTTTAAAAATATTTTATTTTAACATCACTTATACTCAAGTCCTTTCAGTTTATCTTCAGCCTTCCAAATGGCTTGGCATCAAAACACCTCTGGCTGTTTGCCTGGTAGGATCTTAATGATCTCTTTAGACTTCTTGGGAGTAGTTGTTAAACCTCCCACTTCTGGTAAATGCTGATGGCTTGTCAACATCTGCTTTCACTTTAATGCTGAAATACTCCGGCACATATCTCATTTTTTTTTCTTATGTGTCTTCAGGTTTTTAATGACAATATACTTTTATAGCATAGTGAGGTCAACTAGCCTTGCTTCAACTTGTTTACAAGTCCTTAAGCCTATAATTGCCAAATTTAACTCACATTAGAATTATCTACAGAATTTTAAAATACTAATTCCCTAGAAATACTGATTTTAAACATCCTTGCTTATTTTTAAATTTTAATATCTATAATTTTAAAGTTTCTCTTAACCTACAATTTTCTCCTCCAACCCATTATTTCCTTATACTGATGTTTCTCAACTTATGGTGGGATTACATTCCTTTACAAACCTCTTATAAATTGAAAATATCATAAATTGAAAATGCATGAAATATCCCCTGCCCAATAAACCCATATTAACATTGAAAACCCTTAAGTCAAACCATAGTAAGTCAGAAATCATCTGTAATTAATCGATTAAAGACCCAGGCCATTTGATCCGTTGAGGTTTTCATAGTTTAGATTTTGCTGATTGCATTCCCGTGGTATAGTTCAGCATGTTCTTCTGTTCTCTGCATTCCCTGTAAGTTGGAAGCTAGTTGCAGAGGCTTGATTGCACTCAAGTTTGTTCTTAAACAACCTTCTAGGGGGTGTTGCATTCTTACACCAGGATATACTTGTTTGTTTCCCTTTCTGTAATGGTAGCGTCTATTGATGCTCACTATATAGATGTATTAATGCATTAAGACTTGCAAAGTGGTGATATTTTAATTCTATAATTTCATTTTTACTCATGAATTGGAACAGATTATATAAAGATATACTTTTCCTTATCTACTATTTGAAAGTGTAAATGTTTGACTCTTTTTCTATATTTACCTGTTTTCTAGGTAATTATTTCTTATCATTGGAAATGACCAATTTTTAGTTTTAAAATGTATCATTGAATTCATGTACTTAAACATACTTGATGTGTTTCAATCCATTGCACTTACTATTCTTATAAAGCTAAATTGTACCCTATTTGGTCAGTGGAAGCCTCTTTATTTTAGCTTCTATGGTTCTTTGATATGAGTAGTAATATTTGGTAGCTTTCATGTCATCTAGTATGAAAGATGATGCAAACTCATCTTGCACATTTCCTACCAAAGAAATGGACTCATTAATTTATTCAAGACATCTTTGTTTATTTTAGTGGAAAATAATATTACCAGGTCACAATCTGGGATGATAGATGCTACTAGATTTATTATTATTTCTAGGCCTTTTTAGTAGTAGCAAGAACCACAATATGTAAACAAATATATATATAATTTAAAATATAACACTTCATAAGTTTGATTTACCCTTTTAATTACAATACACATCAATAGGAATTTAATGTAACTTTCTGTATTATAATTATATTTCTATACACAAGGTATGATAGAATGAAAATATTCCATAGTTACTAATTTGCTTTAATCATATAAGACCAATTACTACAGGAAAATACTATTTTTACTCAAATATGATCATGAAAGGTAGTTATTTTTTAGCATATGATATCTACTTTGCCCATATTTTTAATAAATATACTATATTATTATTAATGAAGAATATAGTCTTTAAATACTATATATATTTGTGTTAACATTTATTTAAGTTTCATTCTACAACTGTTTCCTCTTGCTGATAATAAGTCCTTGTGTCAATGTCTACATAGTCATTTTGGTGGTCAAGTTTATTCTCTACTAGATTCTTTAAGGCATGCTCATGGGAACATAGTTCTCTGATTCCTCCATGTTGACTACAGATTCCCTTACTCCTCTCTACCTAAAAGTTCATTTTGCTAGATATAAAATCCTTGGCTCACACTTTCTTCTGCATTACTTACATATGTTGTTCTAATTTGTTTCCTAATAAGAAGTATTCTTTTTCTTTATTTTCTTTTTTTATTAGATGGAGTGTTGCTCTGTTGCCCTGGCTGGAGTGCAGTGGCAAGATCTTGGCTCACTGAAGCTTCTGCCATCTTGGTTCAAGCGATTCTCCTGCCTCAGCCTTCAGAGTAGCTGGGACTACAGGTGCATGCCACCATGCTCAGCTGATTTTCACATTTTAGTAGAGACGGGGTTTCACTGTGTTAGCCAGGATGGTTATGATTCCTGACCTCGTGATCCACCTGCCTTGGCCTCCCAAAGTGCTGGGATTACAGATATGAGCCACTGTACCTGGCTGATAAAAGATATTCTTTTAAAAAAATGTCCTAATTTTTATTTCAGGAAAGTATCCTTGAATAAGAGGGTTTTTTGGCTTTTAAAAACCTGTTTGCTTATATTTTCCTCTTCAGGAACTCCTGTGGCCCATATGTTGGATCTTCTTTGTCTATCTTCAATCTGAATTTCTTTCTAATCTTTTTTCTCTTTTTCATCAATTCATTTTAAATTTTACACATTCCTCCTTCTTAATTTAATTCCTCTTAAGATATAATGTTTTAGGTTTATTTGCTTTCGTGTTCCTTCTAATTTAGTTTTCTTTTCTGAAACTATTTTTCCTCTTGTTTCTAATTCTTTGCTATACTCTGGAATCAGATTTCTCTTTTACTCTAACTTTGGTTCATGTTGCTCTTTCATGTTTTATATTATTTTCTTCATGTATCTCTATATGAAAATATATGCTATTTTATATTAGCACATAAAATAATATGCTACAGTTTTAATCTGTTTATGCTCATTTTTCTGGCATACTTTTATTATCTCTATAAATACAATTTACTATTTATCATTTTTTGTTAAAATAACTTTAAATAAATTTGACCTCCATAGCTTTTGTTGTTCATTTTATGTGAAATTGGTATTCCTGACTTCTTAAAAGGAAGTAGTATCTTTTTCAAGTTCAATATTCCTTCTCTCTCTCTCTCTCTCTGCATGTGTATGTGTGTGTGTATGTGTATATGTATCTATTATCTATCTAACATCTATCTATCTATCTATCTATCTATCTATCTATCTATCTATCTATTTAATCTATCTATCTCTGTCTCCCTGCAGCACTAAAATATCTGTCTGCTTGCTTTCTGAGATTTTCTGTTTTTCCCCCTTCCACATTTTTGTGTAGGCCTTTTCTTTTTTAAAATTTTATTGTTTCTCTCATGCTCAACATGTATTTATTCCCAGCAGTTTCCTCTCAGCATCAAACTCTTTTAGAAGAAAGCCCTGCTTGGCCAGTTTTGAACCTTTACAGGGACTTGATTGCTCCAATCATTTTAGTCTTTGTTTTGGTGTCTTTACACTTATTCACCACTAAAGTGAGCAAAACCTCACTTTGTTTTAGCTGTTATTCTTAAATTAACTCTTTCTCCTGGTATGTACCCAAGAGTATATTTTAGGGTTCTCCTAAAATGTAAGGTTGGCATTTTCAAGTCCATCCAATGCTTGATTGCATCCCTCTCTTTTCTCCCCACTGCTTCCTCATGCATCAACACTGAGACTTTGCAGTTCCGATGGCTGTTGGACATCCCCCACCCGCTTATATTTTGTGGCTCATAGAGTTATCTTGTGATTTAATTTTGTGATATGAGCTGTTCATGTGTGTGTGTGTGTGTGTGTGTGTGTGTGTGTGTTTGGTGTGGCTATCTACAAACTCTGTTTTTACACTGGAATGTGGGAAAATTAAAATGATAACATCATTGATGCTATGATTACATTACTGCTCATATTCCCATTTTCTTCCAAATTTAATTTATCTTAGCCTGAACATTGTAATTATTTTTAAAATTCCCCAGGTGACATAATTGTGCAGATTGAGAACCAGTGGTCTCATTCAAATAAAGAAACACATTTTTTAATGGACAAGTAAAAATTATATATATTTTTGGTGAAGGACATAATGTTTTGGTTTATCTGTGCACTGTGGAATGACTAAATCCAGCTGTTTAACACATGCATTACCTCACATACTCATTATTTTTTATTTGCCTTCTTTACATTTGTAAGTATACAATTTATTGTTACAAATAGTAGTCACCATGATACACAGCAGATTTCTTGAACTTATTCTTCCTATCCACATGCAATTTTGTGTCTGTTGACCAACATCTTTATTTTATTTTTTATTTTATTTATTTATTTATTATTATTATTATTATTTTTTTTTTTTTGAGACAGAGTCTTGCTCTGCTGCCAGATTGGAGTGCAGTAGTGCAATCTCAGCTCACTGCAACCTCCACCTCCTGGGATCAAGCAATTCTCCTGCCTCAGCTTCCCAAGTAGCTGGGTCTACAGTCGTGGGACACCACGCCCAGCTCATTTTTGTATTTTTAGTAGAGACGGGGTTTCACCATGTTGGCCAAGATGGTCTCGACCTCTTGACCTCGTGATCCACCACCCTCAGCCTCCCAAAGTGCTGGGATTACAGGTGTGAGCCACCATACTGGGCCCCAGCATCTCTTAATACCGCCCCACAACAGCCTCTGATAACCACCATTTTACTTTTTATTTCTATAAGTTAAATATATTTTAGTTTTACATATGTGAGACCATAGGATATTTGTCTTACTATATTTTACTTCCTGTATTTTACTTAATATAATGCCCTCCAGGTTCATCAATATTGCCTCAAATGATAGGATTTTCTTCATTTCATTTCATACTCATGATAAGCTACATAGTATTCCATCGTGTATATATACCATATATTTTTTATCTGTTCATTTGCTGATAGACACATTGATTTTATATCTTGGCTATTGTGAATAATGCTGCAATGAACATGGAAGGAGATATATCTTTATTACGTATTAGAAATGCTGACCCCCATCTATTTATATATGTGTTATTCTTTTGGTTAGAAGTTCCTTTTATGAAAATTTTCATGCCAAAGATAAGACATATTCCTGAAGCTGATTTACACTCCAGTAGTTGTTCTATTGCTGTTACAGCATGCATTTTATCTATATGTCTAATCTGTAACATTAATTTCATGTAGCATCATATTTTAAATGACTTTCTTTTTCTAAAGAACTAAACATTAGAATCACAACTGCTCTTCTTCCATAATCTAGCTTCCTATAAATGCATCAGAAAATAGAGAAAAAAAAAGAAAGACAAAACTACTTTCTCTAGGGCTTTTCCTCTTACCAATAATAATAAGAAGAAGAAAAAGTAACATTCCACTTTTGTTAATTTAGAAAAGTTAGCATCATTTCCCTATGAATTATTTAACATCTTACAGCAGGCTGGGAATTTATTGCTTTGACTATGCACTACTGCATATTTCTCTGTCTTTCTGTCTTTGCTACCAACATGTGTGTTAGGTAACCAACTGTGATGGTCAGCATTTTTCCCACACACTAAGCATACTGAATAAACCATAAACAAAATTTTAAGAAGGGATTTTAACCCTTTTATCCATAAATATCTGTTAGATCTACCTTTTTTAAAAAAATTTTTAACAGTGTACAATAAAGGTAAATTTCCTACTTCCTTACAAAAGAGTAGACTTTCCATTGCCCAAAATCAGCAGTAATTTTAGCTTCAAATAGCAGAACTATGACAAGGAAGAGGATCAGAGAATGAATGAAGGTGAAGGTAAGTGTGATTTTTTTTTTTTTTTTTTTTGAGACGGAGTCTCGCTCTGTGGCCCGGGCTGGAGTGCAGTGGCCGGATCTCAGCTCACTGCAAGCTCCGCCTCCCGGGTTCACGCCATTCTCCTGCCTCAGCCTCCCGAGTAGCTGGGACTACAGGCGCCCGCCACCTCGCCCGGCTAGTTTTTTGTATTTTTTAGTAGAGACGGGGTTTCACCATGTTAGCCAGGTGTGATTTCTAAGCAAGTTGCTGTATATGATTACCTCTGTTATGCTACAACAATCATTTACCCCTCCTACTTCATCCTGCAACATCTTAGTAACAAGCCTCTATTTCCACCATATCCCCAAACACATATACCAAAGCCTGATTATCCCTTATTATTAAGTATTTTAATTCAGGAAAAAGAAATATTTATAAAAATATTGAATATTTAATTTATAGTTTAAGTCTATGAAATTCACACTTGATATTCCCCGGATTTTTATGAAGATTTAATGTTATAAATGTAGGTGTCATCTCAATAAATGAAGGAGTAGAGGTTGCTCTTAAGACTGTTGTACCACTTTCTAAACCTAAGGTGAGTTTTCCATAGTTTTATAAAATGTCTACTGAAAATCCTGGGCCGTTCCATTTACTTTTAGAAATCTCCTTAAGAAACCCCCCCAACACTTTAACATTCACTTCCCTAGGTCAGTCATTGAAGTGCTGGCGGTATGCCCCCTCATCCAGGTTCTTTGGCTCAGCATCTATTCCCTCTCATTCCATGACTTAACTAAATACCACATGGTCTATTTGGGTGAAATACATTCCAATGGTCTCATCCTGTCTCATTCATTTTCTCTGGGCCTCACATTTTTTTGCAGCATGCCTAGTTTTTGACACACCCTACTCTGATCCTGCCAGAGTCTTCCCAAATAAAGACTGTGCTCTTATTAGTATATACAGGCCCTATTGTTGGCTCTGAGTCCTAGCCCACTTGAATTTTAATGAAGACTCAAAGGCAGTTGTTATGAAACAAACACTATAATGACACCCAGACAAGCTGTAGAGTTATTTTTAAGCAGATGATGTGTGTGGCCCATGCCTCAAGCCCACCAAATGATAATAATAGTAACACTATGCAGTAAGTAAAGAGAACATTTTTTCCATGAAACGGCATAAATCATAAAATATTTCCTGCCATTCTTCCACCTCCTATCCATCTTCCTGTTCACATCATCAATAGTTGCAGGGCTCAGTACTAAGCACCTCTCTGAACCCAAGTAACAACCAAAATAAAAAGAATCGTTAATTTTAGGCACTCACTAGAGAAAAACAAGGGGTGGCATTACACATGTATACTAAAGAAAAGCATATTTTTAAAACACAACCCAGATTGTCTTTTCAAGAGTCAGAAACAAATTCTTCCATATTTGACTATATATTCATATGTATTTGTTCACATATACATTATATGTTAATATATGCTTATATATATCAGTATCAATATGTAGTCATGGCATATGACCTGAATTAGTGGACTTCAGAAAAGAGATATCTGCCAAGCTGAAAATGCTTAGAGGGAGAGAACCATTTTTGGAAACTTAAGAAATATTATTATAATAATGAGAAAAATGAAGCCCTTTTTGAAGAGTGTCATGTTCAGATATTGATAGATTTAGACTGCAAGGATTACATACAAATCTTAGTCAACGATCCCAAAATTTGGTTTCACCTGGAAGTTAAACACACTGATGTTTTACCTTATGCTTGCTATTTGTTCTTCCATTTACTGTTAAGAACTGCAAGGTTGGCTAAATATGGAAACTATTTTAAAAAATCTTATTAAAAAGTCAACTTCCTAAAATTGAACCTTAAGTGAACGCTAACATCAGAGAAAATCAGCAAAGTGAGATGAATATTTAGGGCAAAACAGATGAAAGAGGAAGTTAGAGCTACAAATACTTGTGATAGAAAACATCTTAAAGCTATATGTATAAATAATTTGCTGTGTTTTCTCCATATTTGTAAAAAGATATAATTAAAATTCAGAAAGTACACATGCTATGATGGATTCAGGTATATCTAAGTTAAAGTCACAGCTCAGCTTCTTACATACGTTTCACCTTGGGCAATTTTCATTTTTCTCTTCCTGCTTCCCTAGCCATGAAAAATAGCAAGAAAATCAGGATAAAATGTGTGAGTTTTAAGAACTATCTAGAATCCGAAGGAGAGAAACAAAAAAGGGAGCTATAATAAGAATATTTAGGCTAAAATTGTATGTTTGTTCAAAACTTGTATTAGTGTCCATTTTTCATTTCATATATTGTTTCGTTTTCTTCCATATATTCTTGAATTTTGATTCCTAAGTATTTCTATTTCTTATCCATGCTTGAATTCTTTGTATTTTTTTCTTTAATTCCTCATTATTCTTATTTTATGTTCCTCTCTAAGTACTTCATTTTCTATTCATGCCTAGCTACTCTCACTTAATTATTAACAACTCAGATTTCTCATCTCTCTGTATCAGCTAAAGGCTCACAATATATCAAATTCTCCTAACTTCTTTCTCAAAAAGCATAGAAGAGTGATTCCCAGGAACTTACACATTTTAAGTTCTGTTATGCACATCAGAATCATCAGAATAATGGACAAAGTTCCTATGTACGCTGTATCATTCTCCTAATTTCAGCTGCTGATCCAGACACCCAGTAACTTTTAGGGTTATTGTATTTTACTGTGGTCTGGACCATATTCACTTCTATATCTTAGAAGTTTAGAGTTCTCTGCAAACTACGTCACTCCATCTTACAGACTCTTCTTTATATATTAAACTATTACATGTGCTAAAACTTTGAAATTGGGAAAAATTGTCTCAGTATTATAGGAATGATAGTAAAATACCGATGATCTCCAAACATCTAAAGTTCATTTTGACAAATCCAATTGAATTTCACATCAATTGGGAAGTCCACACCAAAGTGTGTGTTCCAACACACATTACTATATTCTTAGAGATCCTTTGTTGGTATAAGCCTTTCTTATGATTCCAAGACTAGTCAACGTTTCTGAGTTAAATGGTACCCTCTACTTTTCTGATATTCAAGTTCATAGTACAATAGATGCTAACTAGAAACAAAAACTACTAAACAATAAAAAAATACGAAATAAATTTTAAAAAGTAACAAAATAAAAGCCCATTGGTAACTATTGTCAATTAAGTCAGTAAAGATACAAATATTTTTGTCAACCATTGCCTCACAGATTTTGCCCTACTCCACTATACTTGAAGGTACACCCAAGTGTTTAATATTTTAATAGCAGTCATCACCCTATATTTTAGTTGTTGCTGCTTTTCTAGTCTTTTTTTTTTTTTTTTTTTTTTTTTTTTTTTTTTGAGATGGAGTCTCTCTCTGTCGTCCAGGCTGGAGTACAGTGGCGCGATCTCAGCTCACTGCAAGCTCCGCCTCCCGGGTTTCTGCCATTCTCCTGCCTCAGCCTCCCGAGTAGCTGGGACTACAGACGCCCGCCATCTCGCCCGGCTAATTTTTTTGTATTTTTTAGTAGAGACGGGGTTTCACCGTGTTAGTCAGGATGGTCTTGATCTCCTGACCTCGTGATCCACCCGTCTTGGCCTCTTTCTTAGTAGACTTTGAGGTTCTTAAGAAAAGATGTTATGTTTTCTTTGATTATGTATCTCTGAGCACTTTTTCCAATGACTAGAAAGTAATAGAAGTAGCAGAATAAATATTAATAACTGCTACTTTTTGGGCTCCTACCATGTTCCGATAATTATGCTGAATGTTTTATATAATATATCCATATGCTCCTTATTGCAACACTGCAAGACAGGTATTAGTATCTTCATTTTTCATATAGAAGTTATATCTCATGGAAATTAATTGGCCTACCTAAGTTCACATAGCTTATAAGATAATATTTTAAACAGATTTGTTTCCAAACCTCAAATTTTGTCACTAGGCAATAATGATAAATTATTTTCGAATTACATATGTGAATAAATGTTTGAATATGTAAACATAGAAGGGCATGCATGTAAATACACTCACATATATATTAATATAACTTTATTTTATTTTATTCTTCATGTATGATTTTTGACACATATAAAGAGGTTTAAGTTGGAGGGGAAAATACATTGGAGTCTACTTTCTCTTTCTTTTTATTATTATTATGTTTGTAGTGAGAATCAAAGTTCACCAAGGAGTATAGGTAACTATGAGTGGTTGCAAAAGAGAAAAGAAAATATCTTTGGCCCATATTCTACCTATAAAGGCTGAAGGTAAGGAGAAGGATCAATTAGTTACACTGATTTTAGACATTATTTGGGAGGGGGAATGATTTCTACATTCAAACTTGAAGATAGTTTGTTAGAACTGGTGTTCCTACTCCCCCTGGAGAGGAGAGGACATTGACTGCCACAGGAAATTAATTGGTACATAGATCTTTTCCTATTACATTAAAATCTGTCACAAGCCTGAGTCTAACTGATGCAGCAATCCCATTTAGGAGATTAAAAAAATTGTCTTAACATAAAATACTGCAACTTCTCTGGTGAATAGATGTGACAGTATTGCCCCGACATTTGAAAACCTTCCCTGCCATACTGGACACCTTCATCCAGGAAAATGGTTGTCAGATGATTGCTCTTTTTTGTTCCATAGCAAAAGCACATGTAGCAGTTTTAGAAAGACAACACACACATGTTTTCTGGCTAGGCATCTAAGAAACGAAGTTAAATTAGAACGAAATAAAGTAGAAATTCAAAGAATAGCAGGGGTTATTAGTTACTGAACCACCAATTTTACTATTTATTTATTTATCTTGAGACGGAGTTTCACTCTGTTGCCAGGTTGGAGTGCAGTGGCGTCATCTCTGCTTACTGCAAACTCTACCTCCCAGGTTCAAGTGATTCTCCTGCCACAGCCTCCTGAGAGCTAGGATTACATGAGTGCACCACAGTGCCGGGCTAATTTTGTATTTTTAGTAGAGACAGTTTCACCACGTTGGTCAGGCTGGCCTTGAACTCCTGACCTCAAGTGATCCACTTGCCTCGGCCTCCCAAAGTGCTGGAATTATGGGCGTGAGCCAAAGCGCCTGGCCTGAACCACCAATTTTAGAACACAAGATGTCAAAACTAAATCTTCTGTTTCTTCTTTCTTAGGATCGGTATTCTCAGCAGTTTTTATAGTTGGGTGCTATATACATTCCTTGTAAAGCATAAAATGAATCCAAGAGGGTTTCCAGCATAAACAACTTTGCAAGAACTAAATACGAAGTTATCTGGGGAGCTTACCCCAAGTGACTGTGACAGGACTTCAACTTTACAAATCAATAGAGCAAATGCATTTAACCCATGCAATGCAGCAAAACATATTCTACATATGCAAAGGATGGAAAGAAGTGCCTTAAAGACTTTGTGCTCTGGCTTAATCCCTCCGTGTACAGCCCACCATTGAGCCTATTACTTTTTTTTTTTTTAAACAGAGAATGTGCTATCAAATGCTTTTCATTTGAGAAAATAAAATGCCTCTATATCTCTGCTTCCTTGCTTAAAGTACCTATCTAACAAAGCTAAATAGCACAATGCTCTATGGGATAAATTCTATGAAAAGCAAAGCAAAGTTAAAGAAATGAAAATTCACAGCCCAGATTGTGATTTAAAAGAAAAAAAGAAGAATGTCATATACAAGAGAAACAATGAATTGAAGTCAATGTCTTAATTTTAAATACAATACTTTTAAAAGTACCCAGGAACATAGTAGGTTTGTAATACCTGTCATTGCTTTCTGAGATCTTTCTACAAGTGCATAATTTAATCATTCCACCTGAAGTGTCAGGCACATAAAGGTATTATTAGTTAAGAATGAATAGTAGTTTAATTTGAAATAGGAGACTTGAATTTTGTTTTAGGTATTAAAATAGAGATAAAATTAAAGTGAATAATTTCATAGTTTTAAATATCCACTTTTCTTGCTATTTTAACTCTAGCCAAAGTGATCTCCCAAAACGTATGACAACATTCATTTTGAGACTATTAAGTTTTAACTTTTTGAGCAAGATAGCCCAAACACCATTATAAAGATTTCTAACCTTTTACATTTTTACTGAGAGTAAATTTTAGGAACAGATAGGATTGAAATTAGTTTAGTAAACATATATTCAGTGACTATAATATTTCAAGCATCATTAGGCATTGTGTATAAATAAATCAATAAGCTCTAGTTCCTATTCTTCAGGATCTTACAGACTAGTGGGTGAGATACACATACATAAAGAGGCTAGATATAACTGGTTAAATTCTAATATGATATATGTACAGGGTATTATTTATTGCAAGTGATAAAAGTTTCTGAGGGAGGTGATAACTGAGCTGAATTATAAAGGAAAGATAAATGTGAAGAAGGAGCCAGGCATAGTGGTGGGCACCTGTAATCCCAGCTACTCTGGGACTGAGTCAGAAAAATCGCTTGAACCCGGGAGGCGGAGGTTGCAGTGAGCAGAGATCGTGCCATTGCACTCCAGCCTGGGTGACAAGAGTGAAATTCTTGTCTCGAAAAAAAAAAAAAATGTAAACAAGGAATAGAAGTAAATCCTGGTAGGCTACAGAGTATGTGAAAAGAGATTGAAGTATAAAAGAGAATAATATAATTGGAGGACTATGTAAAACATTTTTCTAAATTTATTGTTTTTTTGTTGACTTTCTGTCCTGATGAACTGTCTAGTGCTGTCAGTGGAGTATTGAAGTCCCCCACTATTAGTGAGTTGCTGTCTATCTATCACTGACTGGATACAGACATTGTGATATATATATATATATATATATATATATATATATATATATATATATAATGGAATACTACTCAGCTATGAAAAAGAATGAAGTAATGGCATTTGCAGCAACCTGGATGGAATCAGAAACCATTATTCTGAGTGAAGTAACTCAGGAATGGAAAACCAAACATCATCATCGTATGTTCTCACTCATAAGTGGGAACTAAGCTATGAAGATGCAAAGGCATAGGAATAATACAATGGTCTTTGGGGACTTGAGGGAATTGATGGGAGGGGGGTGAGAGATAAAAGACCACATGTTGGGTACAGTGTATACTGCTCAGGTGATGAGTGCACCAAAATCTCAGAAATCACCACTAAATAAGTTATTCATGTAACCAAATACCTCCTGTTTCCTAAAAACCTATTGAAATAAAAAAATAGAAAATAAACATATTTCTAGAGTATGAACAGAGAGAAGAGTGAGGAACAATTCTGAAAATAACCTGGTTAAATGTTTACTCAATACCATAATATGTATAGTGATTAAGAGTTTGGGCTCTGAAAAAGATTGCTTGGGTTTAAATCTTGACTGCAATGTGTATGTCCTTGATAGGACACCTAAACTTTCCATGCATCAGTCTCCCCATGTGTATAAAAAGGTTAATAATAGACCCTAATGGCCGGGCGCGGTGACTCAAGCCTGTAATCCCAGCACTTTGGGAGGCCAAGATGGGCGGATCACGAGGTCAGGAGATCGAGACCATCCTGGCTAACACGGTGAAACCCCGTCTCTACTAAAACTACAAAAAACTAGCCGGGCGACGTGGGGCGCCTGTAGTCCCAGCTACCTGGGAGGCTGAGACAGGAGAATGGCGTGAACCCGGGAGGTGGAGCTTGCAGTGATCTGAGATCCGGCCACAGCACTCCAGCCTGGGTGACAGAGCGAGACTCCATCTCAAAAAAAAAAAAATAATAATAATAATAATAATAATAGACCCTAACTCATAGGGATGCTGTAGGGATTAAATTAGATAATATATGTAAAGCGTTTAGAATATTACCTGACTCAAGGTAACAACTCCATAAACAATAGCTGTTGTCATGATGCAGACATTCTACTGACTATTAGAGATTACTATCACCTGTAAAACGCAATCTTTTAACATAAAAAAATCAACAACAGTATATCAATTACTTCTAAGACCTTAAATGAGCATGAGTGAAGTGCTGGTATGCTGGGGAGTTCCACATCCATGCAGGAAATACAAGTAATCATAATTATCAACCAGAGCAGAGTAAAATTACACACACACACATACACACATACCCTTTCAGAAAATGTAGATAAATAAATTTTAGATAATGAATTTCCAGAGAAGAAAGACCACATTTTTCAGCAAATAGCAACACCACTTCCCTTTCTGTGAACATTAGCCATGTTGAGAATAAGTATGCAATAAATGGCAGAACTCAGTTGCAGCCTGGTTTTAATAGTTTAATGGGCTGGTATGCTGGATTGAAATCTATAGGATTCAAAAACTCAGAGCTGATTTTTTGGCCAGGTGCTTCCAAGGGACTTTTGTGGAGAGTGGCAGCACAGAATGCTATGGGTTGATTTGGAACTCACAGGGTCATCTCCGTAGTCTTGTAGTGCTTCAATCCCAAATGTTTTCTAGAGAGTGTCTGTCTGTAATTGTTCAGAATGATCTCACTCTTAAGACATTTAAAATCAGTAATAAACTGAAACTCAGGCTGCAAACCAGACCCAACTCATCTGAATTCCTATTTGGATCAAAATACTCAACTCTTTATCCTAGCAGATTGACAGAGCAAGGAATGTGCCCTTTCTGGAGAAAATGATTCCAAATTACTTGATGCTATTAAATATGAAGTCTTTTCTACTGTCAAAAATGATGAGACATGAAAAGAAGAGAAAAATAAATATATAGAAGCAGACCCACAAATGAATTAGAATTCGGAGTTAGTAGATTATAGACTTTAAAAGTATAATTATCAATATGTTAAAAATATTGAAAGAACAGATAGACATTCTTCTCAGTAGAGAAATGGAATCTAAAGAACATATTGACATTCTATAACTGAAATTTTTAAAAATCTGAAATTAAGAAATATTTGAATATGGAGCTTAGTAGCAAACTGCATATGGTAGCAGAAAGGATCATGGAATTTGAAAATAGGTCAATAGAAATTATCCAAATTGAAGCACATAGATTAAGGGAAAAGAAATTAAAAAAAGAAAAAAAAAAAAAACCCAAAAACTAAGAACAGCTTGTGAGAGACACATAGTATAATATAGCATTTGTAAAACAAGAGTCCTCAAAGACAAGGAGAAATAATTTATAAATTTGAACAGCCCAGCTATTTAAAATGATCAGGGAGAGCAGGCAGAGCCAGATGCTGAAAAAGAAAGCTCCACCATCGGACCCCATGAAACGACGTCAAGATAACTATCTATACAGGAAAAAACACTTTCATACAAACCAAAACTCAGGTGAGCACTCACAGTACCTAGTTTTAACTCCATATTGCTGAAAGAGGCACTGAAGAGATAGAAAAAAATAGTTCTTAATCTTGGGACACCACCCCTCCCCCACCCTCCAGCAGTGACAGCATGGTGCAGAGCACATCTCTGGGCACTGAAAGAGGGGGAGCACAGCAATTGCCTGATATTGAACTCAGTGCTGTCCGGTCAGAGCAGAAAAGAAAACCAGACCAAACTTAGCTGACACCTGCCCAAGAAGGAGGTGGAATCAGATGGAAATCACTGATCCCAGTGATCTTGAGTGACTGCAACCCACTCCACCAAGGATTACAGCATTCTGTGCCTCCAAGTAAACTTAAAAGGCAGTCTAGGCCATAGGACTGATATTCTAAGGAAGTCCTAGTGCTGAACTGGGCCCAGAGACAGTGGACGGGGAGGGCACACGAACTACTGAGACACCACCTGGAGCAGCCAAGGGAGTGCTGGCATCACCCCTCCCCTAATCTCAGGTAGCACAGCTCATGATTCCAAAAAGACCCCTTCTTCCACTTGAGGAGAGAAAAAGAAAGAGTGGGGAGGACTTTGTTTTGCATCTAGGACACCAGCTTAGCCACAGTAGGATAGGCAGCAGTCTGACTCCTTGAAATCCCTGTTCCAGGCCCCGGATCACAAATGACATTTGTGGACACATACTGGACTAAAAGGGAACCTGTTGCATTGATGAAAAGAAGACAGTCCTAGCAGCATCCATCACCTGATAACTGAAGAGCCATTGGACCCCTGATTAACCAGCAGTGACAACCAGGCACTACATCGAGGGGACTGAGTGAACCTCTGAGACTTCCTGGCTTCAAGTGAGACCTCCACATTCCCAGATGTGGTGGCTAAGGGAAAAGTAAAGAGGACCTTGTCTTGCATCTTAGGTACCAGCATGGCCACAGAAGCGTAGAGCACCAAGGGTCTCTTGGAATCCCCAATTTTAGGAGTTGACTCTTGGACAGCATTTTAGGACCTCCCCTGGGCCAAAAGGGAGTCCATTGCTCTGAAAGGTGAGTCCCAAGCCAGACAGCACTCACTACAAAGTGACTTATATGAGACCTTGTTAAGGGAATATCTTTAGTAGTCTGGCAGTACTCCTCATGGACTGGGGAGCCAGTGGACATGGAGTAAGGATCCTCTGACTTTGGAAAGGGCAGGGAAGAGTAGGAAGGACTGCATCTTGTGGTTTAAGTGACAGCTCAACTGCAATACAGTAGAATACCAGGTAGGTTTCTAAGGTTTTTGACTTCCTTAGGTTCTAAGGTTCCCTGACTTCCAGATGGCACTTCTGGATGCACCTGGGGCCTGGGGGGCCTCACCACCCTGAAGGGAAGGACATAGGCCTGGCTGGCTTTGCTACCTGCTGATTGTAGAGTCCCAGGACCTTAAGCAAACAGAGGCAGTAGCCAGGGAGTGGTGACAGAATAAGAGGGTCAATTCAAAAGAGGATAAAACAACTTGAAATATATATGCACTAAACAGTGGAGTACCCAGACACATAACAGAAATATTATTATAGGTAATGAGAGGGATAAATAAATAAGAGCTGGAGATTTCAACACCCCATTTTCAGCATTTAACCTATCCCCCAGACAGAAAATCAACAAAGAAACATCTGACTTAATCTTCACTACAAAGCAAATGAATCTAATAGGTGTTTACAGTATTTACAGAACATGAGAACATGTCATCCAAGAGCTACAGAATACACATTCTTTTCCTCAGCACATGAATCATTCTCAAGGATAGAACATATGTTAGGATACAAAACAAGTCCTGAAACATTGAAAAGAAATTGAAATAAGATCAAGCATATTCTCTGACCACAATGGAATAAAAGTGGAAATCAGTAACAAGAGGAATTTTGGAAACTATACAAATACACGGAAATTAAGCACTATGCTACTGAATGACCAGTGGGCCAATGAAGAAATTAAGAAGGAAACTGAAAATTCTCTTAAAACAAATGATAATGGAAACAACGTGCCAAAACCTATAGGATACAGCAAAAGCAGTACTAAGAGGGAAGTTTATACCTATAAGTGTGTACATTAAAAAAAAGAAAATATTCAAATAAACAATATAATGGTGTATCTTAAAGAACTAGAAAAACTAAAGCAAACCAAACTCCAAATTAATAGAAGAAAATAAATAAAGATCAGTACAGAAATAAATGAAATTAAAATTTAAAAAAATACAAAAGACCAATGAAACAGTGGATTTTTTGAAAAGTTAAATAAAATTGAGAAGCCTTTAGCTAGACTAAGAAACAAAGATAGAATATCCAAAAATATAAAATCAGAAATAAGAAAGGAGATATTACATCTGATACCACAGAAAATCAAAGAATCATTAGTGGCTACTATGAGCAATTATATACAAATTCCTAGATACATGTAACCTACCAAGATTGATCCAGGAAGAAATCCAAAACCAGAACAGACCAATAACAAGTAATGAGATAGAAGCCATAATAAAATGACTGGGCAGGATGGCTCATGCCTAAAATCCTAGCATTTTGGGAGGCCAAGGTGGGTGGATCAGTTGAGGTCAGAAGTTTGAGACCAGTCTTGGCAAACTGGTGAAAACTTGTCTCTACTAAAACTACAATAATTGTCCAGGTGTAGTGGCATGCACCTGTATTCCCAGCTACTCTGGAGGGCACAAAAATCGCTTGAACCTGAGAGGTGGAGGGTGTAGTGTGCTGAGACTGGGCCACTGCACTCCAGCCTGAGTGACAGAGCAAGACTCTGTCTCAAAAAAAAAAAAAAAAAAAAACCCGTAATAATCTTGTAAAGAAAGCCCAGAACCTGATGGCTTCACTGCTGAATTCTACCAAATGCTTGAAGAAGAACTAATACCAAACCTATTCAAACTATTCCAAAAAATAGATAAGAGAATACTTTCAAACTCATTCTATGAGACCACTATTACCCTGTTATGAAACCAAAGATATATCAAATAAAGAAAAATACAGGCCAATGTATCTGATGAATATTGATTCAAAAATCTTCTACAAAAATACTAGCAATCCGAATTCAACAATACATTAGAGGCCAAGGGTGGTGGCTCACACCTGTAGTCCCAGCACTTTGGGAGGCTGAGGCAGGTAGACCACCTGAGGTCAGGAGTTTGAGACCAGCCTGACCAATATGGTGAAACCCTGTCTCTACTAAAAATTCAAAATTAGCCAGGTGTGGTGGTGCATGCTTGTAATCCCAGCTACTTGAGAAACTGAGGCAGGAGAATCACTTGTATCTGAGAGGCAGAGGTTCCAGTGAGCCAAGGTTGCACCATTACACTCCAGCCTGGACAACAAAAGTGAAACTCTGTCTCAAAAGAAAAAAAAAAATACATTAGAAATGTCATTTATCATGACCAAGTAGAATATATTCCTGGGATGCGAGGATGGCTCAACATGTGCAAATCAATGTGGTATACCAACAGAATGAAGGATAAATACCATATGATTATTTTAATTGGTGTTGGAAAAGCATTCAAAAAACTGGAGATACAAGGAAGATACCTTAACATGATAAAAGCCATATATGACAGACTCACAGCTAGTATCATTCTGAATGGGGAAAATCAGAAAGTCTTTCCTCTAAGATCTGAAACATAACAAGGATGCCCCCTGTCACCATTGTTTTTCAACATGGTACTGGAAGTCCTAGCTACAACTATCAGAAAACAGAAAAAAATAAAGAGCATCCAAATTGGAAAAGAAGAAGTGAAATTATTGTGTTTGCACATGATATGATCTTATATTTGGAAAAACTGCAAGACTCAACAAGAAACTTATTAGAACTGATAAACAAATTCAGTCAAATTGCAGATACAAAATCTACATACATACATCAGTAGCATTTTTTAAATACCAACAGTGAACAATGTGAAAGGGAAATAAAAAAGGATACCATTTACAATAGCCACACATAAAATTAAATAGTAGGAATTCACTTAACAAAAGATGCAAAAGATTTCTTTAATGAAAACTATAAAACACTCACAAAAAATATTGATGAGGACATCAAAAAATGAGAAAGTACTCCATGTTCATGGATTGGAAGAATCAACATTGTTAAAATGTCCATACTACCCAAAGCAATCTACAGATTCAGCACAATCTTCATCAAATTACCAATAACATTCTTCACAGAAATACAACAAACAATCCTGAAATGTGTATGGAACCACAAAAGACCCAGAATAGCCAAAGCTTTTCTAAGCAAAAAGAACAAAACTGGAGGAATCACATTACCTGACTTCCAATTATACTACAGGACTACATTAATCAAAACAGCATGGTACTGGCATAAAAACACACACACATGGACCAATGGAACAGAATAGAGAACCCAGAAACAAATTCGTCTATAGTGAACTAATTTTTGACGAGGTTGCCAGGAACACAGTGGGAAAAAGGCAGTCTCTTTAATTAATGGTGTTAGAAAACTGGATATCCATATTCAAAGAATGAAGCTAGAGCCCTATCTCTCCCCATATAAAAAAATTAAATCAAAATATACTAAAGCCTTAAATCTAGACCTGAATCTGTGAAACTACTACAAGAAAACATTGGATGAAAATCTCCAGGACATTGGTCTGGGCAAAAATATATTGAATAATATCCCACAAGCACAGGCATCCAAAGCAAAAATAGAGAAATGGGATCACATCAACCTAAAATGCTTCTACACAGCAAGAAATACAGTCAGCATAGTGAAGAGATAACCCACAGAATGGGAGATAATTGCAAACTACTCATCTGACAAGGAATTAATAACCAGAATATATCAGGAGTTCAAACAACTATACAAAAAAAAAAAAAAGAAAACTAATAATGTGTTAAAAAATTGGCAAAAGATTTGAATAGACATTTCTCAAAAGAAGATATACAAAGGACAAACAGGCTTAACATCATTGATCTTCAGAAAAATGTAAATCAGTGCCATATCATCTCACCACAGTTAAAATGGCTCATATCCAAAAGACAGGCAATAACAAATGCTGGCAAAGATGTGGAGAAAAGGGAACCCTGTACATTGTTGGTGAGAATATTAATTACTACAGTCATTTTGGAGAACAGTTTGGAGGTTCCTCAAAAGACTACACATTGAACTACCATTATGATCCAGCAACCCACAGCTGGGTATATGCCCAAAAGAAAGGACATCTATATATTGAGGAGATATCTGCACTCCTATATTTGTTGCAGTTGTATTTACAATAGCTAAGATTTGGAAGCAACATGGGTGTCCATCAACAGATTAGTGGATAAAGAAAATGTGGCAAGTATACACAATGGAGCAATGGAGTACTATTCAGCCATAAAAAAGAATGACATAGTTATTTGCAACAACATGGATGGAACTGGAGACCACTATGTTAATTGAAATAAGTCAGACATAGAAATAAAAATATCACATGTTCTTAATTATTTGTGGAATCTAAAAATCAAAACAATTGAACTCATGGACAGAGAGTAGAATTTTGATGGTTACTGTAGGCTTGGAAGGGTAGTGGGGCGGGTACTGTGGATGAGGTGGGGATGGTTAATGGGCACAAAAAACAGAAAAAATGTAGAAGACCTACTATTTGATAGCACAATAAGATGACTATAGGCAATAATAAATTATTTGTACATTTTAAAATAACTTGGAGCGTAATTGGATTGTTTGTTACTCAAAGGAAAAATACATGAGGGGATGGATGCTTCATTCTCCATGATGTGATTATTTCATATTGCCTGTCTATATCAAAACATCTCATGTACCCCATAAAGACACAAACCTACTCTGTACCCACAGAAGTTAAACATAAAAATTTAAAAAAAGAAATAAAATGCTCAAAGAATACATGCAAGATAAGTACAAATAAAACTGAATTAGATATATCATTGTCAAATTAGTGAACAACAAATTTAAAGGGAAAATATCCTAAAAAATAAATAGATGACCGGGCGCGGTGGCTCACACCTGTAATCCCAGCACTTTGGGAGGCTGAGGCTGGCAAACCATCTGAGGTCAGGAGTTTGGGACCAGCCTGGCCAACATGGTGAAACCCCATCTCTACTAAAAATACAAAAATTAGCTGGGCATGGTTGCAGGCGCCTGTAATCTCAGCTACTTGTGAGGCTGTGGCAGGGGAATCGCTTGAACCCAGAAGGTAGAGGTTGTAGTGAGCTGAGATCGTGCCATTGCACTCCAGCCTGAGTCAGAGAGCAAGACTCCGTCACAAAAATAAATAAATAAATAGATAAATAAATAAATAAAACTGAGTTAAAAGACACTTTACATTTATGTTTACAAGAGAACAACAACAGCAGAAAAGATGGTTGACATCTCATCAGAAACAATGCAAGCCAAAAGATAATAGAATGCCAACTTTAAAGTGATGAGGGAAAAGAAAATAAAATAGCTGTCAGCTAGATTTCTACACCTAGTAAAAGTATCACTCAAAATAAAGACAAAAGGAAGACATTTTCAAACAAAAGCTAAAAGAATTCGTTGTCAGCTAACTCAAACTATAAGAAATTCTAAAGGCAAATACTGAGTAAAGTTCAGTACTGATTATTCCTTGAATATACAACTGAATTCAATAATGCTAGATATTGTCATTGCTGTTTGTGTAATGCTAAATATGAAAGCCACTAAATTATTACTCTTGACACAGAAACTTATTATCTATTAATTTATATTATCTCATAAATTTGTTTCTATGCTTAAGCCCGGATGAAAGCTGTCCAGGTAAAGGCCCAGGGGATCAAGAACTTTAAATTAGGTGAAGACAATCCTGACGTAAAGTCATTTGGTGTGAAATAAAATAAAATCTGATCCATCAGCAGAACAGAAAAATGCCAGCGTATGTGCATCTTCTCCATTCATTAGCCAAGTTCTATTTTTAATTCTACAGATATTGTTTTCTTACTATTATACACATAGATGTTAGTTTCTAGCCACACTGACATGTAAGTTCATTGCTGCAGTCTCTTTCCCTGGTTTTCAGTTTATATTTTTAGTTCCATGGTGACAAGCTAGCAATATCTTGTGAGAAACTAAGGTAAATCAAGATTCTCACTATTCATTACCATTTGAAATTCAATTTTCAACCTTTCTAGCTTAGGGAAATTTTTAAAATGAATGAAATGACCTCTAGGAAAGATAGACAAGGTCAGATAAGGTCATTCAAATCAATCCTTGTACTGACAACAACTAGAACCACTAACTGGCTTTCTCTCTCTCTCTCTCTCTCTCTCTCTCTCTCTCTCTCAATTTGTGTGTGTGTGTGTGGTGTGTGCATGTGTGTGGTGTGTACTCTGTGTGTGTGTGTGTCTGTCTGTCTGTGTATAATCCTCTTTGTAGGCATCAGAGAATTACCAGGGCTGGAAAAAATTGTGGGTCAAGAGTTGAGAGAAAAAGGAACTCCTTCTGGGGCCACTTATTATTTAGGAATACTGCTAATTTTGAAAGCAGGAAAGCTGAAAAACCAAGACGCTTAGGAGTAGTTTTAACAGATTTTCCGGATTAGATGTGGGGCCGGGGATGAGGAAATGACATTAGAGCCACTAGGATACCCCTGATAAAAGCCTCAATGTTTTGTTGGTATGCCAAATGGCTACATTCAGGAAGAAGGATAAACCTGAAATAAGTTAGATCTTGTAACGATTAGAGTTTCAATTCATCTCAATTTATTATTGGATTAAAGTAATTTGTTTGCAAATGCTCCTAGACACCAAACAGATTTTTTTTTTAACTAGAGAAAGATAATACTGTTCAAAATTGCAATTTTTTGCTTACATTTATACATCATAATGTTTGATAATAAAGTTAAAAAAAAAGAAATGCAGGATGAAGAGGCAAAGTAATTGAACCCAAACCATGATATGAAGAAACAGATTATAGAAATAATATCTTTAAGGTTTTGAAAGATACTAGCTGCTAACCTAAAATTCTATTATTTAACAGTAAAGGTAAAATGAAAATAATCAAAAATAAACCTTGAGGAAATGATACTACAGGTCCTACACAGAAAGGGAAAAATATTTTCTTGAAGCATAAGTTAAATTACTCCAGATTCAAACCCAGAAAAAGGAAGAATAAAGAGCGATTGAATGATTTAAAATGTGGATAAATTGAAATTAATACTGACTATTTGAAATAATAGTTGGTTTGGTCTCTGGGGCTTAATATATATTTATAATTTGATTGGACAAAAAATAGCATTCAATCAGAAAAAGTGTAAATGAAATGAAAGTATACTGAAATCCTGATGCTGTCTAGGAGATTATAAAAATAATTTATTTTAGATTGTATTAATCATTAAATATTGGAAGAATAATAAAAGTTTGTGCTTATGAAAACTAACTGATGTGAAGGGGAAATGACACCAAAAATATTAAATCTATCTAGAAAAAAGAGAGCGAAGAGAAGAAAGTCAATATAGAAGAGATAAAAACAGAGAGATAATAGTAAAATGAGAGACTTAAAGGTAAATATATTATAACCATATTAAATATGAATAGACTATTCCAATCCAAGGAAAAGGATTATCAGACAATAAAATTTGGGGAAAAGCCCTGCTATTTATGAGACATATCTTACATAAAAAAAATCCAGAAAAGTTGAAAGTAAATGGATGCAAAGAGACATACCCTTTATGATATCAAACCCTGATAAGAACATAAGATTTCAGGTTAATGTCACCGATGAAAACAGAAAAAATTGTAAAATACTATAATTTTAACTTTCATGAGTTTTCTCTCTCTGATATGGACCAATTAAAACATTTTCAAATGCCAGCACTTGGAATTTATCCTTGTGTAGTTTCTTAGGATGTATCCAGAAGTATTTCTCTATGCACTCCCATTCCTAACATGTTCTTCATTCCTGGGTTCCTGAATCCTGCCCTCATACATGTGTACTATTCCAAGGATTTATTTTTGATCTAATGGCATATACCACATGATGAACATCTAATTGGGTTACCTTCCTTGACATTATGCTGGCCTCTGATAGTGACCAGGTGTTCCTGGTTCACTCACACACACATGTAATTCATATACCTACGTTCCTCATTTTGATATTTTGAGGTATTTTGTCTTTCTGTGTATCAAATGTTGCTTTTATTTCTGGCACTTTTGTTTTTCCTTTTTTGCTGTTGTTTAATAAGAAAATTGTACAGCATGCTTTTCAGCACAATGTTTTTTTTTTAGGGCAAAAGATGATAAAACTACAAGTGATAATAATCATTTAGTTACCATAAGTATTATCTCTAGATAGTGTTAGCTTGACTATATTTTAACAACCAAATTCTTTCTTCCCGAAATAGATGTAAACATTTTCAAAATTCAATTAATTTTGTGTAATTCTTTCAAGGATTTTATAGCAGTTTTGTAGTCTTTCATAATAACATTCCAGGGTTTCTTTAATAAATGTTCTTCTCGAACCAATGGTTCATAATTTCCTAATGATTACAGAAAAACACATCTAAATGAATAACAAGAGATACCATATAACTAGATAAAAAGATGAAATATTATAAATATATCAGTGCTTCCCAAATTAATCTATGACCTTAATGTAATCATGAAGAATATATCAGCAAGTTTGTTTTTTCATATCTGACAAAATTGTTCAGATAATTTTCTGGAGGATATATTTGAAGGATGTGAAACATTTGAAAATTAACATTATGTCATATGTAAAATTGCTAAATAAATTAAAATCAAGTAGAAATATATCAACAGCAAAGAAGAGAAAAACCAGAAACAGACAAAATTATATTTAATAATTGAGGATATAATAAATATAACACGCCAAATCCACAGAGAAAGAATTAAAGAGCATTTGGAAAACTTTTAATCATTGGGAAATAAAATTAGATTCCTATATCGTATCATACATCAAAATTCTAGATGAATAAAATCTAAATAAAACACTAGACTAAGTATTGATGTTAATTCTTTTATTTGAAATAAAAAATTATGTATGATCTCACCAAAATAGAAAGCATGAAGGAAAATATTGTCACATTTCACTATTAAAAATGCCAAATAAAAAACCTTATCTTATTTGAAACATATATGAGGACAAAGAGTCAGTGTAATTAATATGTAAATATTTCTCACAAATCAAGAAAAAGTCACCAGTAACAAGTTGGACAGAGCAGGGAAAAGCAAAAAATTAACCAAAAGAAGAAACACAGGAAAAAATTTCGCATCACCAATAATTAATAAATACAAATTTAAACAATGAAATATAAATATTGTCTTTCAACCTAGAAATGTCATCTAATGAGTCTCAGAATCTGGAGAAAATTACTTTTCACAATACCTGAGTAAAGTAAAGCAGTACATTTTCTGTGAAAGGATTGACCATATATATCAAAAATGTTAAAATATTTACTACTCTTTGATCTGTCATAGGGAAACAATCATGGAACTATAGAATATTTGGCTATGAGAATACTCATTGTTATGATACTGAAAAATTAGAAGTACATTAAAAAGACTACTTAAGCAATGTATGATAGACAGATATAATGAACAGTATGCAGCCATTAAAAATAAAACCCTGGATCATATTAATGGCATAAAACATGATAAAATTTGTGCTAAGTCATATACAGTGTAACCACCCGAAAATATGGGCATGTGTCCAATTAGCAGGAGAAAAATTATGCGTGTAATTTTTTTCGTTATTTTGCCTACCTGTTTTTCCTAATATGTTAACACTTAACATATAAAATGGGGGGAAAGTTATTGCTAAATTAATTATTAATATATGTCTTCTTCATAGAAAGCCTCAAATTTCCAAGTTGGTAGTGTTTCTGTGTATCTATGCTCTGTCAGAGTTTGGATAACACTAGCTCTAATCTCAACTAAATCTTGCAAGGATTTTATCTTTATCTTCCTGCCCACCAGAAACATATTTATTTAAACAAACCAGTATATTTCCAGGTAACTTTTGTTAAATGTAGCCTCCTTCAGTTTGCTTTCACCCTTAATACACTCAGTTTAATTCTCCTTTTAGTAATAATAAGTTCCCCAGTGGCAGAGGATTGAGACAGCTTCCATGCACCACTTTTTATTCTCCTTTTTGTTTAACTGGAGACCTAGGCAATGATTACAACCTTGAAAATTCCACAGCTTTTCTGTCACATTAAGAGTGATGTTGTGTTCTTTAGTGAGAATATAAGCTACTTGAGCACTGGAAATTTGCAAAGTTTTAGATCTTACTGGCTAATGACACCTGTGTTTTATAGTGAATGGACAAAGAAAGCAAGCAAGGAAAAGTCATAAAATCCATAAGAAAATTGCATTTATTCCCAAAATTAACAGAAAGAATATAACCCTCATTCTTTAATACATGCTACCTAGCTACATAATACGTGTTTACTGCATTTTTTCCTCTTTATCATGATTTCTTAGGTAATATATCTCCCAATTCTGCTGAAAGTAAATGCTTTGTGATCAGAGCATTTGCTTTATTCATTGCTATAGTTTCAATCCCCAGTTCCTCAGAGCATAGAGTGATCACTCAACAAATGAATGCATAAATGAATGTGTCAGTTGATCATTGTAGCACTGGCTGTATCACTTTCAGCTCTACAACTTTAAGATGGTCAACTAGGCCTTTGAGTTAATTTTCTCATTTCTGTAATAAAATGTATTGCCATATACTTCATAAGATTATAAAGATCAAATGAAGCAAGTAAAACATCCTGTTATTTATTGTTAAAAAAAAAAACCTTTGTATTAGATGCTCAATAAATATACACAAGTGATTCCAATTCTAACATTAGCACTGAATCCAAACAAGCTTTTTTTTAATGTATAAGAGACCCGTTTGCAAAAAGTCTTACATAGGTTTAGGCAACTTGCTTTCTCTTTATTCTTATTTTAACTTCCTTCATAACCATGCCATCACTGATGGTGCTATACTTTAAAATTTTCATAGAGATCATATACTCATTCCTAACATTCACATATAGAGCAATTTGGAAGTTTATCTCATGTTTATTAGGTTGTGATGTCATCCAGAACACATTGTCTTGTTCATATTTGTGTTCTCAAGATTAAATACAATCTGAGAAGATATTCCAAGGTTAGTGTTTAACACGTGTTAGGTGCTTAATACAATTTTTTGAATGAAAAAAATGAAAATGAATTAAGGATAAGAACTTTCAAATGCCTCTCATACCCTCCCCCAAAATATAGAATAAGTCTTGGTATAGTTTGTAGCAATAGAAATGTTATGAAAATAATTGATATGAGTTGTGTTATTAAAGCTGACCCAACCAGTTTTCTAGGTTCTAGTTTCCTGGGCTTTGTCCTGGAACTAAAATTTGGTAGTAGGAAGTATGTTCTAGTTATTCAGTTTTACCCTGTGGAAGGAAGACCATGGGATTTCAAATTAATTTTGACAGATATGACAAATGGGGGTTGCCATTTCACACCTAGAGCGTGAATATTTCAATGGCAAAAAGTCAGCGACTGTTAATTAAAAATGTGTATTATTAATTGGGACCAGTGTTGTGGTTTTGTCAGCAGCTTCAGACCTTTTCAGACCTATTTCAGTCGATCCTATGATTAGGTAAGATAAACGTCTTTTCTTTCTGGTGTGGATGATAGCAATTGTGACTCAGATTTTTTCTTTTTTCATATTGGTTTTATAGGTATATATAATTTAGCATAATGGAGAAACACACAGGAATTAAATTCAGCTGAATCCAAAATATCTAAACACAGCAATATGACAGATACTAAATTCCCAATTTTGTGCATTGTAAAGACAAGAAATAGCCCAGCAAACTGATGAAGCTATAATTTGGAAGATTCCCTTCCTTCCTTCCTTCCTTCCTTCCTTCCTTCCTTCCTTCCTTCCTTTTTCTTCCTTCCTTCCCTCCCTATTTCTTTCTTCCTCTTTCTTTTCCTTCCTTCCTTCCTTCCTTCCTTCCTTCCTTCCTTCCTTCCTTCTTTCCTTCCTTCCTTCCTTCTTCCTCCCTTCATTCCTTCCTTCTTTTTTTGACAGAGTCCAACTCTGTCACCCAGGCTGGAGTGCAGTGGCACAGTCTCAGCTCACTGCAACCTCCACCTCCTGGATTCAAGCAATTCTCCTGTCTCAGCCACCCAAGTAGCTGGGATTACAGGTGTCCACAACCACACTTGGCTAATTATTGTATTTTTAGTAGAGACAGGGTTTCACCATGTTGGGCAGGCTGGTCTCAAACTCCTGACCTCGGGTGATCCACCCACCTTGACCTCCCAAAGTGCTGGGATTACAGGTGTGACTCACCACACTTGGCCTGGAAGATTCTTTTAACACCACAAAAGAAGAAAGAAAGAAAGAAATTTTATTTAAAACGAGTTAAAATATAAAATCATTTTCCTTTAGGCTATTCCAATCCATAAATGCTCAATTCTCCTATTTATTTTTTGCCTTCAAAATGTATAATTGACACAATGCAATATTCTAATGTATAAGTAGTAGCTTCCTTTGTACACAAAGAAGAAATAATTTTTAGAATAATTGAGTACTGGAACAGAATATCAACTAGTCTAATATTAACTCATTTATCTCATTAACATCAATTCAGCAAAACAAAAAGGAAGCTTGGAAGTATATATTTGGATCTTAAATTTCATTTTTAAATTATTCTGTGGTTCAAGTAGGTTAACTGGAAGATTATCTCACAATATTTCTATGTCTCTAATGAGCATGAGGAAGTTAATCAGAGTGTGTTTATATAGGGGATGTTTGATGGCTGGAGTAAGAGGCGGAACATGAAAAACTAGTTGCTGTGGACAACTAGTCGCCTTCATTTGTTTCACTCAGAGGATTTTCTGATTCAATTATTTTAGGAGTCAGTGACCAATATATTGCAGAGAGAAACACTCAAAAGCTACTCAGAGTGTGCACATTTGAAGACAAAACATTCTTCCCTCTTATTGGTTGCACATTCATTTAAGCCAAGCAAGCCTTATTAACATAGTGAAGCAATCAATCTCAATGGTGCAAATGCTCAAAGAGACCTTGCCTGATACCCTCTAAATCAGGTAAATGCCTCTTAATTCTCTTTCATCGACCCTTTTAAATATCTTTCACAAAATTTTTCACAATTTTTAATTACACACACATCATACATATATATATTACACACATATCCATATATATATATGGAAAGAAAAAATATACATATATAATGCTGAAAGCTCTGTAAGATAAAGTAACGCATCCCTTTTATTTAGGCATGCCTGTGTATAACCAGTACTTGCATGACATCTGGTGCAGAGTTGTTGTTCAGAACATTATACGTTTATTCTTGCTGAATAAATGTATAAATGAAAGAATGAGGCCGGGCGCGGTGGCTCAAGCCTGTAATCCCAACACTTTGGGAGGCCGAGACGGGCGGATCATGAGGTCAGGAGATCGAGACCATCCTGGCTAATACGGTGAAACCCCGTCTCTACTAAAAAATACAAAAAACTAGCCCGGCGACGAGGCAGGCGCCTGTAGTCCCAGCTACTCGGGAGGCTGAGACAGGAGAATGGCGTGAACCCAGGAGGCGGAGCTTGCAGTGAGCTGAGAGCTGGCCACTGCACTCCAGCCTGGGCGGCAGAGCAAGACTCCGTCTCAAAAAAAAAAAAAAAAAAAAAAAAAAAAAGAAAGAATGAAACAGTGAGAATTCTGAGATTTATGTTAGCCTGAGAAACCTGAAAGGTATAAATTAGTATTATCACTGTCATTATTTTCTCATAATTATTACCTAAATCATCATAAAAATTATACAAATATGGAAACTATGGAAGAAACTGCTACTTAGAGGAATCTGACTTATATTTCAATCAATGTAGAAATGGGTACTCTTGAAATTTTTAAAATTGTTATTTACATACCTACACACAAACAAAATGAAACAAAGTGCTAATATAATGAGCAAATGAAGAACATTCTTATAATAAATACTAGAATCAATTTCTCTGATTATTTGTGGTAATGTACTTATATTTAAATTATGGTCTCTCTATATATCTCTTATACACACACATACACACATTCACAAAAAGCACTGTTATTTTCATTTTACTCTTTTTCAGCTAATGAGCATCAAATACAAAGGCCCTTCCAGATAGATCTTAGGCACATTATAACCTCCTGAAGTCATCAGAATAATATTGCTAATGTCTGACCTAAAATTTCCAGTTCTAGGGTTGTGTATGTTGTTAAATTCCCACTCAATCTCTGGCCTTCTGGAGTTGCTAGCACTGCTGCCTAGATGCAAAAGTGACTTTTTTTAATCTTAAGATTTATTTGCTAGAAAACCATTAATTAATTTTATGTCCACTACTGACAGCTATGAAATAATAACAATAGGTCTACATCAGGCTGGTTTGTATTCAATCTTTTCCTCTATGAGGGAAAGATTCCATCTCTATTACCAATGCCCTGAGCCAAAAGAAATCCCAAAATAGATTTACTCATAACTGAACCTTGGTGACCAGAAATATGCTAATAAATGTTGAACTGGAAAGGTAGGATTTCATAAGGCTTTTGTCTCTAATCCTCCAAGTAGGGAAGTTGGTTCTGCTGCAGAGTTAATTAGCATACATGTGGAAGCAGTTTATGGATGCGGTTTAATCCCAAACAAATGTGAAAATAAGCTCACATTGTTTTGTAGAATGATTTACATTCATTATCATCTACTTAAAAAAAAACCCACATGCTTTAAAAAAATCATTATTCCTTCCACCAAATCAGTGAATAAAGCAATTCCATATTTGTACTTTTGAAAATTATGTATTTCCAGACAAGGTCATATTTCCTCAAATTGAAATAAAGTGTAAACTTTGGTCTCAAGCTATGGTTTCCAAACATTGTCCAGGTACAGAGACATTACTGAGTGACATAGGACTCATGAAGTGAGTTAACAGATTTAATTGACTAGTCATCATAGAAAACCAAACTTTTTTTACTAGTTCCTATGAAAGATATTTTGGAACTTCATTATATGAGATCTCTGTAAAGGGCTCATAATGGAAGTACTGCTAATACTCATATTACTCTGATCATGAAATAACAAGTCTGATATTTCAATATGGTTTGTAAAACTGTCTCATGGTTTGTGATCATGGTTTCAGGGGCCACAGTTTCACCAGAGGTATAGTTGTAACTTACAGTTGTAAAGATGAATAATATTGCAAAGAAGTTTGACAAACTGGGATTCTAACATCAAAATGAATATACTATAAACATTTGGCTGCCTCAGGATTATCTGAAATAATCCAATTGGGATTATCAGAAGGAAAATGGAACCTCTTCATTCTCGGTCTTCTTGAACTATTGTACTAAAAACAATGCCAAAATTCAAGTGACCTACAGACATGGTATTGAGGCAATAGTTACTCAGAGATTTACATTTGTAAAACACTAGATCAACTTACATATAGTTCAAATAAAAACCTTTATTCAATCCCCAAATATTTAGGGTACCTACTGTGTGCCAGGCACAGGACTAAAGCCTTTCATGCATGGGTGAATAAGAAAGTTAGTGTTCCTATTCTTCAGAGGGTTATATCCTTATGGGGAAAATAGTTATGTAATATGGAAACTGTTAACTGTGAAATAAACCTTATGATAAGAAAATTATAGGGTAGTCATAATCTACTGGAGAGCCACCTAACTTTGGGAGATGGTGGCAAGTGCATCAGGGATGATTTGTCAAGGTAACTAATTTGAGAGTGAATGGAGTGCACAGGGGATAACTCAGGGAAGAAGAGGGAGTATCTTCTGAAGAGACTGTTTCTGGGAATGGAAAGTATTCATTATGGCTGGAATTTCAAGTTTGAATGAGAGAGGTTGGTAATGCAGGATGCTGGAGAGATAAGTAGGGGTCAGTCCTGGAGGCATATGAAGGACTTTCAATTCTATCTTTTGTCTTAACCACTTGCCTACACTGATGCTATGCTACTGTAATATTTATTGAATGTTTCACTATATGTCAAACAGTGCATTTAGCACATAGCTGAATGCTAAAATTACCCATATTCTCAAGTAGAATTTTTGAAATAATAGATCTGTCTTAGGCCCAATGTAAAGGTGTTGGTTATAGCAGATTCAAAACAAGGCATCTATCATTTCTTAGTTTCAATACTATTTGTTCCCACAATATAGAATCATAGGAGTCTATTGGAGTATATTGCTAGTGTTGAAAGGCACAGTGCCAGCCCAAATTTTGTCTTGTTTCAATATAAAAATACACCAAACCAATACTCCAGTAATTCCATTTAAATTTTATTTTCCCTGGCAGAAAGCTAGGTCATGGTTGCCTTTTGTTAGGACTTACATCAGGGTAGACTTAGAATGGGCACATGAATTTAAATAAGCATTATATGTGTGGGGAAGGGAGAAATTATGCAGCAGCTACACTATTTATTTGACTTTTGAAAACTTCATTTACTGAATCAAGTATGAGTTTTTGCAGTCAGACTTGGAATTTAAGTGTTTCATTTCAATGCCATGCTTCTCCTCAGATTGTGCTTTTTTTACCCTATCATGAAAACACTGGGGATGCCATGTAGCCTCATGCTTACAGAAGTAGAATAGTGCATGAAAATAAAGTTATATGCTAAAGATTTTTTGTGGAGAATTATGGTTCAAACTGTGTTATTGTAAGGGTAAATATCAGATTTTTAAGAATACTCTAATCCCTTGAATCTCTTCTAAGTGAGGTCAGTATAAAGGAAGAAAGTCTGCTTTTATTCAAACCTTATGAGTGTTCTGACAGTTGCATGAAAACAGAAAACAGCTGAGTTTTGCGAACACAGATTCCTACCAAAGGATTCATGTGTAATATTTTTCTTTCATTGCTCCCTCTCTCAAGCAGTGGAATGAGGGCTTCTGAGAAAGCTCCCCTCAATTATCCTGGATTTTCAATCTCTGTATTTCTTTTGGGGGTGGAACTGGGCATTTCCAAAATTGCACAGACAATAAAGACATCTTTATTTGGGTGGCATCAACTAATACATCAAGATTTTTTTCCTTTTTGGAGCCAGCAGCATCTTAATTCCTTGATTTTTTCCCCAACCATTTTGCAGACTCTAATGTTATAAATGACACATCTATTTATTTGTTGTTTGTTTCCTTCTGATGTTCTAAATAGTCTTTATTAAAGAGAACATCCTCAGATAAAAATTTAGAAGGATATCTCTGAGAATTAACTTTTTCCTGACTTTAAGAACACTTTAAATTAATAACAAATATGTGGCAATTTTCTCATTTCTTATCTGAGGGAAACACCTGTTTTCAAATTCCAACAATAATTTTATGATGAATTTTTCATTTAATTTAGACCTAGAGCATTAAGTTGATATTCCCTTTTACTCCTTGAATTGAAAATCCCTTGGAACTTCTAAAGTGAGTTATTTTTTATTGGTAAAAATCGATGAAGGAGGTGTTTGTTTTTGCCACAAGGCTATATAAAGTAAATTTTATTTCTTTTCCTTTTCTTCTTTTTTTACCACTATGACTCAAAGGAAAATACATCTGAGATCACCACTCCTGATACACATAAACCAAGAGAAACAACATACAATATTTATGTGTATATCTTTCTCATTGAACTTCACATTGCCAGAAATGCTTTTTCTAAAGAAATTGTAATCATGTCATTTCACTGCTAGAAATTTTTTAGTAGATAATATCAATTGCTTTTAAGAATAAAACAATTTCTAAAATAATTATATGAAAAAAAGTTCTCAATCCAGTCTAATAATAAAGAGAAATATTAATAATAATTAACATTTATGTGAAGCCACTACTCCAAGTACTTAAAATAAGTACAATATAAAATGCTTCTACATTCAAGAAAGAAGGCTAATTGCATTTTGGTCATAATAACAAGTATCCACTAGAGCCAGTTTTAAGCCCATCCTAATCTATCAGACAATTTTACATCAGTAACCATGCTAATGAAAAGCAGTCAACATAGCCACCTCATTTCAGTGACCATGCTTCCAAGAATCAACCAAGCATTAAAGGCTACATTGCAGTATTCACCCTTCCATGGCTAACACTAATCCCAAACACTCTAGCTTCTGTAAATTTGCCAATCCCTGAGATCCATACTTCCTGAAAGCCCTCATTGTTTGCTCAGGGAGACTATATTTTATAAAACTCATTCTCTTTTGATTACCAAGCAATAACTTCAATTTTTTCTTTTAGATGTGGCCTGATGGCCTCTTCTTTCAACAGGACTAATTTATTTAATCGTCATACTAGTGCTGTGAAGTAGAAATGTTATTGTACCCATTTTACAAATAAAGAAATGAAGTTAAATAAATATTCAATAACTTGCCCAACATCACTCAACAAATAAACAGTGAAGGAGAATTTGAATCTGGAAAATGTGGTTCCTGAGCACATTCTTATAGCCACTATTTCATATGGTCTCTCCTAATTTCTTCCTTAAGTGCTAAGTCTTCGTCTTCACTTCTCACCCCTCTCTAACAGGCACTGCTTGCTCCTGCATGCTTGCAGTTCCCTGAATGCTCCATAGCTACCCTTTCCTCTGATCTCTTTTACAGGTCATTCCCTCAACAACAACAAAACCCCTTCCCACTTCAATTATGCCTGGGGCAAAACTCATTCTTCATTAACTTTTACACTTAATCTAAGAGACCTCTAAGAGTGCCCCACTTTTACAGATGTAAAATTGAAATGTAAAGGGATAATGTGCCTGCAGTCACACAGTCAACAAGTAATAACAGCAGCACTTGACTACATTAATGCTGACTCACAGTTCTGTTGCTTCTCACAGGAAATATTTCCTGCCGTCTTCATCACTTGATTCCTCCTCTCAAAACCCTCTCCAATTTCACAATCCTCTACTTCTATTTTGCCCTCAAAATAAAACATACTAAAGGCCTGACTAAAGCAACACCAAATGGAAGCCTTCCTACTTATCCTTTTCCCCCTGAAAACAGCACTATATTTTTTTATTCATGGTAATATTGTAGATGTGATGATGATATTCAAGTCTAATTTAGCAGTCTGGAGATGATATCTGCAGCCCAGCTAGCACACCGGCAGAGCTGGTGCTCAATAAATCATTAGTATTGTTTTCTGCATCTTGCATTTACATTATTTTGCCTATATTAATTATTTCATTAGTGGTTCCTATTTAGTGTATACCCATGGATTTTTACTAATATGCTACTTTGAGTTGTCATCTGGTCTCTCTTACCGTCCCTCTGCAAACCTTAGAATTTCAAATCCACAAAGTGGAAATAATAACATGTTTGTCTCAGAGGTGGTTTTGAAGAGTAAATACGGTAATTCACACGATGTGCTTAGCACAATCACTGATACTTGCACACCCCCAAGAAATGGGGGCTTCAGTGTCTTATTTTAATCATGTCTATTATCTCTCACTAAACATGATATGTTTTAAGTAGTACTAAAAAGTTTTTTTTTAAAGGGCTTGCTTTCGAAATAGTTGTTTTCATGTTAGTGGAAGGCAACCCCTACCAAAAAGGGGGTGCTTTTTAAAAGTAACAAACTGGTTGAATAGATATTAGTTCTTGACTATTGATATGGTTTGGATCTGTGTCCCTGCCCCAGTTTCCTGTTGAATTGTATCACTAGTGTTGGAGTGTTGGAGTGGAGCCTGGTGGGAGGTGATTGAATCTTCGGGGCAGATTTTCCCCTTGGTACTGTCCATGTGATAGTGAGCTCTCATGAGATTTTGCTGTTTAAAAACGTGTGGCACTCCCCACACACACCTCTCTTCCTCCTGCTCTGACCATGTAAGACGTGCCTGTTTCCCCTCACCTTCTGCTATGATTGTATGTTTCCTGAGGCCTCCCCAGAAGCAGAAACCACTATGCTTCCTGTGCAGCCTGCAGAACCACAAGGCAATTAAGCCTCTTTTCTTTCTAAACTATCCAGTCTCAGGTATTTCTGCATAGCAGCATGAGAATGGACTAATACAGCTATATAAGTAATCGCATCAAAATAAATTACACAATAGTGGAATAGGATCTTTGCCACCAGTTGTGCAACAACAAAAAAAAACCCTTCATAAATAAACCACCTCATGTCCACTTTCTACACACAGCTTCCAAATTAATCTTTCTAAGGTATGACTGGGACAACGGTTCCTCTCCTTATAAACTCTCAGGAGCTCTATTTCCTACCAAATATGGCTGAAATTTATCACCTGAGTACTCATCCCTTGACACATTGTCCTTCTGTTGTTGCCCATTACTTCCCATCAAGGGTTCAATATCCTCATGCACTTGAAGGACCTACTTTTCCCTATAGATTCACCATGATTTGTACCTGCTTGCCTTCCTCTACGTTGCTCTAGATAGCACTAAAGCCTTTTATCACCTCTCTCCATAGCCAAAGCATATCTTTTAGGGTCTAGCACAACTGGGGGAAGTCTTCACAGACACTGGAAGTAATCTTTCTTGCCTGATGTACTACTCTCTTAATTCTCTTGAAGTGTCTCTTACTCCCTGCCTTAAAGTGCAATCCACTTAATTGTGTGATTTCTTTTACTGGACTATAAATGATTTAACTTAGAAATCCATGCCTTTTTAAACATTCTATCAGACTCACTACTAAATACTACTTCAAACACGGTAGGTGCTCAATACATTTTTGTGATCTATCAATTTATATTTGCATATCATAAATTAGAAGCCCAGAGATCTCTCAAATTTTTTTTCATATTGTGATTATTTTAAGATATACTGAGCTATATTTTAAGTGCCCAATTTCAGCCTTCAATACAGATGCAGATAAGCATTGAAGAGCATAAATCCAAAATCAAAATTTAATTTAGCACTTGACTTACATCTACCGTTATATTTTAAAAATATATGTGGGAGGGTATTCCCAAACTTTAACACATCCAGACTTCATCATATGTAACTTGAAAAGATATAGTAAAAACATAATTTTGATTCAAAAATTCAAATTTTTGGTAATAAAGGTCTACAGCCATAAGTACCTACTATGTATCTACAATACTGTTTGGTTCACAATAAGTTTTAGTAATAATTTATTAAGTACATTTATTAAAATTCTTTAAAATACTGGAAGTATATTATGAGAAACTTCTCTGATGATACATTCAAAATTACCTTCAATTACAAATTTTAGTTCCCCATTTGCCTTTTCTAGCTTATTTTTAAAAGATATTATGTAATGAATAATATTTTAAATCTGCTGATTTCAACACTTGAGCCAAATCCCAACTGTTCTGTAGGGAGCAATCACTTAACCTGAGAACTAGCATTATAATTTATTCTCAAAATCAACATTAAAACTCAATTAATATTATCGGAATTTCATGGCCATAAAGTTCCCCACCACATAGGGTCTCACATGTGTGCTGAAGTTTAATGGAATCCTGAAAAAGATCTAAGAAAGTATAATGGAACAATGTAAAATACTTTCAGATGAAAGTAATTACTTTTCTCCAAAAGAAGTATAAAGTAAGCATGCTGAAAACAAACTTCTTCTGGTTGAATGGGTTCCTAATTAAAAGTAATTAAGTATACCTATATGGTGCCTTTGTGATTACCAGTAATTGTCTCATTGTAAAAACTCAAATGCTGATAATTTGGCCCCAAGTTTGAATGAGTCAAGTTTAATTTTCAACTGGACATGAGCATATTATGGTCCTGGGTATATGGTCAGAGAAGAAACTCCATTAGAATTCATCCACTACCAATCACAGGACATCACCACCTCCCGCATTATTCTTCAAGGCCATTCTCTCTATGACCCTGACTTAGGAAGAAAATACACCATGTAATTCTAGTCTCCTCAAGAAAATATGACCTATGAGGGATTTGTGTTTCTTGTGGATGAAACTTTTTTTTTGAGAGACAAGGTCTCACTCTGTCATTCAGGATGGAGTGCAGTGGCATGATCATAGTTCACTGTCACCTGAATCTCCTGGGCTCAAATGATCCTCCCACCTCAGCCTCCCCAGTAGCTGGGATTAGAGGCATGCACCAGCACACCTGGCTAATTTTTCAAAAAAATTTTTGGTAGAGACGATGTCTTGCCATGTTGTCCAGTCTCTTCTCCACTCCTGAACTTAAGAGATCCTCCTGCTTCAGCCTCCCAAAGTGCTGGGATTACAGGCATGAACCAGTATGCAGGCATAGAACACAGAGTATTGATGATGTCTATCACCTAGACATTGACTCAACCCCTTCCCATCCCTGGATATTTCTCTACCTTCCTAGCTACTTCTCACTTCAGTTATTGCTTGCTTAATATTCTATGCTATTATCCTTCACCTCCATGGATGTTTCCATCTCTTTGTTTCATGTCAATTTGTTGAAGGATCACTTCCATTTTTCCTTTCCCTTATTTTCCACAAAATACTACCTATGCAAGGTGTTTTGTGTGAATGTGGCAGTTTTTATTGAATGTTGTAGAGAAGCAGTCTTTATACTGTAACCATCCAAAGAAAATTAAATAATAAACAGCTTTGTTAGTAAAAGAAGAGAAGCTTTGCAGCATGTTGTATTTTTTAACCAACTTCTTTCTCCTTTCTTTCCTCTATGACCCTTTTTTTTCAGCCCCTCATATTCCTATTCACTTATTAGTATGGTAGATAGGCCATCTTTTTGTTTTCTTAGCTCTATTCATCACATTCCCTTAACGTTTGATTTAAAACCTCATGCTACATTATCATTTGAAATCGTTTATCAAAGTATTACCATAAACTAAGAAAAAACAAACCAAGACAAACCAAAGTACTATCTCTCCCCAAGAGGAATCTTGGTGCCAATGGTCAAGGTTGTTTTAAATCTTATAGTCTCTGAACACTCCTCAGCCACATTCCTGAACATGTGTTATCTGGAGATGGTACCCCAGAATCTTTAGATTGAGCTATAACCACGCATGACCTCTGCGTGTCAAATAGGGTGATATTGCCAGCCAGTGATGGTTTACTTTTATCTGCTTCTTCCCTCCAAAAGAGAAGAAATTTCTTACTTTCACTGAGTTCTCATCTTGGCAACTTGTGTTCTGCATACTGTTACTTTTTATTTTATTATTATTATTACTATTTTTAAGACAGAGTCTCACTCTGTTGCCCGGGCTGGAGTGCAGTGCCATGATCTCGGCTCACTGCAACCTTCCCTTCCTGGGTTCAAGCAATTCTCCTGCCTCAGCCTCCCGAGTAGCTGGGATTACAGGCACCTGCCACCAAGCCTGGCTAATTTTTTGTGTTTTTAGTAGAGACAGGGTTTCACCATGTTTGTCAGGCTGGTCTCGAACTACTGACCTCGTGATCCGCCCGCCTCGGCTTCCCAAAGTATTGAGATTATAGGCATGAGACACCGCGCCCGGCCATGCTGTTATTTTTAGGTAGATATCTATCTTCTCTCTCTATTAATGGTTGTATCACCTTACTCTTACCTTTGGAATCAATCCTCATTTTGACTCTATTCCAGAAAAGAAGAACATCACTTCATTGGGATGAGACAAACAACTTACTTTAAGAAAACAAAAAGCTAACTGCTTCTTTTACTTGCTTTCTCTATCAGGAATAGAAAAATTATGATTTAAAAAAAATCAGCAAGAACGTGTTCTTACTGCATTTCATGCTATTTCTGAGTTTGTGAGCTCTCAGCAGCCTTCCATGGTGTCAACCCATTATATACCTTTAAAAAAAAAAAAAAAAAAAAACTACCTCCATTAAACTTTAAGCTGTCAAGGATTACAACGAAAAGATGCAATTTTTTTCACTGCAGGAAAGGTCTGATTTAGTAACAAGCTATAAGCTAACAGAGCAGTAGAATCCACATATAATGCTCCATTGAAAGGAAAAAAAAAAAAAGTGCTGCTTTTTTGTGTGCTTCATCCTTGTGTTTTCTTTTATATTAAAAAATATATGGTCCATTTAGCTTTCGAATATAATAGAGACTACAAATTGTGTTCCTCTTACATTTGTGGCTATAAATCTTGGTGTTCAAACACATATAGACATGCAATTTGTTTACATGCCTTTTATATTGGAAGGGACGCCACTGAGAAAAATAAATTGTTAGTCCACATTGCCGTCTAGCTTACATAGCTTACATGTTTAATATTGATTTCATTAGTCATTTAATTCCAAACACCTTTATTATCTACTTGTTTGTAAAGGCTATTTATTTTCAGCACAATGCATACATTAAAACAAGTGACTGGATAGAAATCCAGGCTTGTGGCCTGGTGATTTCTTGGTGCAGAAACGATATATACTCCTCCCCGACTTTAGCTCCAGCACCACAATGTCAAACATTCCACACATTCCCTAAGGAATCTGCAAGGCTAATTAGGGTGAGCTTCACCATAAAGAATACAGTTGTTAAAACAGCTTCTGTACACACTAGAGTAATGAGCATTCTTTACACACGCTGTGATTTGTTACTGCAATTTGCAGTCATATATCTCTTAGGAAATAACTCATATGTTGTTATTTATTACACCTATGATTATTAATGATATATTAACAACTGTTGAAAGCAACTTATTTCACCTCAATAACTCATGTACTTAGCTCAATGCTTAAAGAGCCAAGGAAGCATCACTTTTTTTCCAGAAAGCTATGCTTTTCTTTTCTTTGTGTTTTCTCCAAGATGATAAAGAAAATGTCCAAAGAAAAAATGTTATTTAACTTTTCTTAAGAACGATTTTATTATCTGTTACAGGAGAGTATTTTTTTAGAGTTGGGTCATTTATGATTTTTGAATCTCTCATAAATGCAGACAATTCCTATAATAAACTGTCTAATAATATAAAATCAAATACTGTGAAATACTGTGTGTTAATTATTATTAGTGACTTGAGTAGAAACAGCCTCATGTACAAAGCTAATTTTTAAATTAATGTTACTAGAAGAAATATGTTGCTGCTAGTCAAACTCAGTCTAAATATAGAGTTACCTAAATACTTGAAAATGCTGTGTTGGTAATTTATCTTGCATTAAATATACAAGGGAGGTTAAGCTTTTGACTTAAATATTATGTGTGAGACATCACACCATTCGGCATTGATGAAAGCTGAGCTCCTTACTGCTTCACCTTCAGCACTGACAGATTTTTACCAATTAACTACTACCCAAATGTCTTCTGACAATTGGAATATAGAAACAAGTGAGGTTTTGTTCCAGAAATTAGAAATACACCATTAGATCTACACTTTCACAGATCTTTGAGGCCCTATGGAAAAATTTCAGGATCTAAACACCTGTTTTGGCTTACCTGAAATCGTGGGTGCTGAGTGCTTGCATCCCTGCAGGGATCTTTTCCAGAGATATAAATTGCTTTACAAGTGTATCATATTTCCAGAGAGACAAAATATTCTGCCTTTTGAAATAAGAGATCTGAAGAAAGCCCTATACTGAGGGTTCATTACCAAATAGTCAGATAATGTTGTAGATCTACACAATATTAGAGGCAAATAAATGATTAATTTGGCTTTGATGATCAGAAAGAATGACTGTTGACACAAAGTGATGCCATCTGATGAGACATCACCTTAGGTTGCTAATTACTTAAGTTTATAAAATCATTTCTGACAAGAGCTTGTTTAATGAGAACTTTTGAGCTCTCTTATGAAATAGAGTTTTGCAATGAATATTGTCAGAACAGTTAGGAAAGCTGATGTTAAATATGGTCATCTTTGAAATACTATCCATTGCACAGTTTTGTTGTGATGGTGGCTTTTTTAAAGCAGATTGTATTAAAAAGTGAACTGAAGGCATAATATTCTCAAAGGCAGAGTATGATGCCATTTGTCAAATACTAGAGGTCTGGGGCAGAAAATAGTATAACAATAAACTAGCAGAGAAACAAACAAGCAAGTAATGTGAGTAGATCTCTGGAACAGTCTTTCTAGAAAGACTGAAGGGACAGGACTTGAAGGAAAGTAACACATCTGCATATCTAAGGAGAATGATAACATCAGATGAAACAAGTGAATATCAGGATTGAAAAGGCTGCAGAAGTTTGCAAGCAGATGTCAAAAAGCATACAAGAAAATGTCAAGAAAAGTATAACAAGCAGCTAAAACTGGTTGCAGAGATTAGGGTGCTAAATATATGCATGATGAGCACACTACTCTATGGCTTGCAGACCCAAGAGCTGCTTCACAAGCAAGAAGGGGAAAAAAGAGCTTCATAAATAATTTCTGCAGATAAAACTGGGGTCAAATGTAAACAGAGGCAGAAAGCAAATAAAGCTCTGCCTAGGACTTGCTTTCAGAGTTCCTGTGCCTGACTACTTTACCAGATAATTAGAGAATGACTTTTTCTTAAATCAAAATTATAAAACATGCTAAGTCTAGAAGGGCAATTAAAGGGAGGTCCAGAGGCAATTATGGTTACCTCTTTCAGAAGCCTACTTTAATAAATATTACAAGTAGAAATCAAAACTGCAGATTGCAGAATTGCAGATGTTTTCATTGCAAAAACCTTATATTATAATTAAGTTTCCTGAATGCAACCAAAGGGATCCTTGCTTAAAGTAATTTTTGACTTAATTCTAATTCAAAAAAATCACAGGTTTATTTTCATCAGATATGAATTATTACAGATGACAAGTTAGTTGATTTATCAGAGAAAGTCAATAAAATTTATAGGCAAGTTTCCATAGGGACATATACTGGTAACTTAATTTTTAGCTTAAATTCTTATCCTCGTTGGGAACCAAAGGACAGGACAAAATCCTTCTCTCAAGACTATATTTAAAGGAATTAATTATTCCACAATGCTAAGCATTACTTTATCAATATGTATGTCTAAATTTGGTAAGATTAGTGAAATACTATTTATGGGGGAAAAAAAAAACTCCTGCAAGGTGATGGCACCATCATCTCTTGCATCTTGGTTTTTCTTTCAAAGACAAATTACATCCAAAGATGCCAGAAGCCTCTTAGCAAAACAGGCTTCAAGACTTTGCTTCTAAGCTTCTACTGTGCAAGTTTCTCCTAAAGACATATTGTTCTTGGTCACTCCTACTAGAACAAGATAAATTCTTAAGAAATATTTATTGACTTGACTTTGCTGTATATTCAAATCTCTGGGCCTTCCCTTTCTTAGTGTTGTACTTGCTGCTGTACTTCTCAGCTCCATAGCTAGTTGGTATATGTGATCCTCAATAGACATTTATTTCTTGATTGTCTGTATCAGTTTTTTGAAAAACATACGTCACTGTCTTATCACAGAAGCATCCCCTGGGTATTCAGTAGGACAGTGGTAGTCATCTGGTCATCTCTTTCCTCTGAATCTGTCTTATCTAACAACATCGCCTTTTGTATTTTCCACCTACAGACCATAACCACATGACAAATTTAATTTTTATAAGACTAGAAACAGATCTTCCTCTGTTTAGTAACTATTAACTCCTGTCACTTAAAGGATTCAAATGAATTGGAAAATAACATTTTATTAGTGAAAACATTATAGATAAAAAGTAGCTAGACACATAAATAGATACATGCACACATAACATTCATACATGGAATTTTATCCATTGAAAAACTGAGCTTATCTAGCCATTTTGCTATATTGCAGCTTATAGATTGTAAGAGGAAACTAACCCAAAGTGAAATTACTCTTTGTTTCAACCAGAGTCAGAATAGCCTCAGGAATCTCTTCTTTCCTAATACCCACCTCACCAAGGATGTATGTGGGAAAATCTGGGAAAGGAGGACGTTCTAGAAGCAGAGAGAGGAAAGAGGGTTAAGAGAAACAGATTCAACAGCGTCACACTCCCTCACTCAGATCATCCTCAGAAGTCAACTTGCTGCAAGGCAATATTTCAAAAACCTACTGCTTTGGGTATCTAAAAACTTCATATGGCAATACTCAGGGCTACATAATCAACAATGCATTTTCTGTGGTTTTAATTTAAGAAGAATAATACACATACAAAATATAAAAAGCAACTTGGACCCACATATTGAAAACAAAAATAAAAGCCTCATCTCATTCCCACCCCTGACTTAGAGTGTGTCCTGGCTTAACAGCTCCTACTTCCCCTGACTATAGGAGAGGAGAGGAAGAGGAAAAGTCTGCACATTAAGCTTTGCTTCAAGATAAATTTCGTCCTAAGGCAGAATGTTTTATGGTTGCAAACACCATTGATCATTATCATCTGAAATCCCATCTTTAGTAGCTATTGTTTCGCCTTTTGTTTATATCACTGTAGATTATCTTTCCTATAGAGCTGCTCCTACTTTACAACTTTAATAAACAATAATAATTCTTAAATCTGTATTTCCAGCTGTGAATTTATTTCTCATCTCCAGATCTGTCTCTTTAACTTGGATATTTCACCAGCATTGTAATCCAACAAACCAATTCACAACTGACTTTCAATAAGTAGACTTCTGAGGATGATCTGTGTGAAGAAGTGTGGCTGTATTGAATGTTTTGCCTAACTCTCCCTTTCTTCTTTCTGCTTCCAACTCTTCCTGAGTACATCCTTTGTGAGGTAGGTATTAGGAAAGATGGAATTCCTGAGGCTGTTCTCACTCTGGTTAAAGCATTATAGCAATTTCACTTTGAGTCAGTTTCCTCTTACATCCTACAAGCTGCAATACAGCAAAATGGCTAGATAAACTCAGTTTTTCAACTAATAAAATTCTTGTATGTATATATGTATCTAATCTATCTTATTACCCCCAAAACATAATATTTTAAGAATTAAGTATGTTTTATAGTACATGAAAAGGTGATAATTTATATAGAGAAAATAAAACAGAGAAAGAGAAAAGTAACATCAGGGGACAAGGGTAAAAACTGCTATCAAATAATTTCTGGAACCATTCCCTGTTTTTGCTTCCCTTACATAAATTTCTTACTTATTCAAACTGAACTTCTTTTTTCATGGCCCTTTCTAGCACCTTTATCATGAAATTGGTTCTCTGAAAACATCATTTTTATTGTATTATTCATCTTAAAATTTGTTAGTGCCTCCAGTCATGCATGAAAAAAAAAGTCCAACTTGTTCTATGTGTTCAAAAAATGTCTTTAAACATGTTCTTTATCCCATCCGCAACGTCACTTCTGGAATGTAATTCACTGAGCACTTACTGGGTATCAGGTGCTAAGTAATCTAGTGGAGAAATAAAATAATTAGGCCACAGTCTCTATTCTTAAGCAGTCCAGCATCCGGTAGAGAAAATACCAACAGCAAACAATAAATACCCCTAACCTACCATCTGTGATTTTTAATTTTAAACTTTATGATGTTTTCCTGCTCCTAAAACCTATTCTGTGCTCAAGCCTACTCAAATCTTTTTGCTATATTTCAGAATTCATTTACAGGCATGTCCCTCCTTTCTGCAAGGACACTAACCATTTGGTTATTTTCAGGAGTCCTACAGAATTGATCATTGGTACAATTGATTTTGACACTCATGTCAATGTTAAAAATTTACCTACTAAAAATCTGCTTTCTTCCCTCCGTACTAAGATGCTAATTTTATTCCAGGAGGAAATATGCCTTGCTAAATAACTGTATTTTCCAACCTGCCTTGCAGATAGTGTCAACCAATAAGAAGTAGGCATAAGGACTAAGTGGAGCTTTCGGAGAGTTCCTTAAAGTGACCTGACTCAGACAGATAAGCATTGCTATGTTTTGTTCTCTCCCAAGATCCTCTTTCTTCTAGTCTGTAATACAGACAGAAAGGCAGAAAATCCAGTAGCTATTCTGGATGACAAAATGACCTTGAGTGTGAAAACCATGTACTAATCATGGAGGAGAAAGTCTAAAGATACTGGACATGGTATTTGTGGGGCTGCCACACCAATGCATGGTAAATGTCCATGAACTTCTTCTACGTGAAAGAGAAATAAAACACACATTAGTCTAATCTACTGAGATTCTTCTGGGGTGGGAAAGAGGAAATTTCATTTTCCTTATCCAAGTGCAATTCCTAACAGACTTAGTACTATTTAGCCATAAATTCAGTCATTAACAAAACATTTGTTCACTAGGCATTGCTATGTAGTGGATTTTATCCCGTATTAATGACACAAAGACAAATGAGAAATAGTCTTTGTTTTCTAGGTTCTTCCAAATTCAGTGGGAAAGATAAAAAAGAAAAAAAAAAACAATTAATATAATGCACTGGACTAAAGCACTGTGGCAGAGGCCACTCTCAGGTGCTGTATGAGGGCATATTGGAAGAACCTCAAAGAGAATTCCCTGGAAAAAGTAGCACATGAGCCAAAATCTGAAGACATCCAGAGTTATCCCGTAAAAGGGGCAAAAGGAAGTGTAGAGTTACGGGGCTGCATAGGTGGGCAGAGGACAGGTTACAAAATGATTCATTATGCCACACTCAAAAATTTAGGGCTTTATCTCAAGATGATTAGAAGAAATTGAAGCATTTTCAAAAGGAGGATCAAAAGCAGACATATTAACACGCATGTGTCTAGAAATTATTTGGAGAGAATTTTGAAAAGAGGAAGATTATTTATAAGGCTGCTGGAAAAAGCAAACTATAAAATAAGAAGTCCTGATGAAGAAAAAATGTCTGATGGAAAAGTACTTGGGAATTATAACTGACAGAATTTCCTGGGGATTCATTGTAGGGGATGACAAGGTAGTAGATAGAGTGCTATCTAATGATTCAAAAGAATGGAGGTGTCACCAACTGAGAGAGGGAAGAAAAGAAGAGGAGCACGTTTACTGAAGGCTCTGAAAAATGAGAAATTCAATTTTGAACATTATGCTCTTGAAGTGGCGTAAGATAGCCAAGCAGATATTTTGTAGGTGGTTATATATAAACACCAACTTCTAGGCTGAATTTCAATCATGTAATGGTGAAACCATGGGTACAGGTGAAATCACCCAGATGATGAAGAGTTACAGGAATAGACTTCTGGGGGAACACCACCTTTTAACAACCAGCAAAGGACGAAAAGGTCATGAAGGAGACTGAGTGTGTCCAGACAGATAAAGGAAATCAAGAGAGAATGGTGAATTGAATGCTAAGAAAAGAAAAGTTTCAAAATGTGGAGAGGGGTCAAGGTTAAATGTTGCAGATCAGTTAAATGTTGCAATGCTAAAGGTTTTAAAGAAAACTTTAAAAAGTACATTATTTTTGGCTGAAAATTCAGGGAGAGCTGTTTCAATGGCAAGTAGGGAAGGACTGAAGTTGAAGTGGTTTGAATAACAAATGGGAAATATATGTATGATAGTGCAATTATTCACTGTGTATCGTATCTTATATGCTCAATTAAACTACAAGTTTCTCAAAGGCATTTTTTACATGTGTTTTCTATCCTATTTATGTTCCATTTTATATATGTCTATATATTTACTTGTGTGTATAGGTGTATATATATTGTGTGCATATATATGTACAAATTGTATACATATATTACTTATGTGCATATGTATGTATTAACAAATGTGTATATTATATTTATACTGTACACAACAATGGTTGCAAAACCACCAATGACAGAGATTGATCTGACAAATATACAAATGAAATCCTCTGGGCCTCCAAGCCTACTTTGGCAGCAGTGACATTTTTAATCACCGTTCTTCCTTTTTCCCCCTTATCTCCCAGGAAATATCCAGCCTGTTTTTCCCATAGTCTTTTGTGTACACCAAGTGTGTAGCCTGCTGTTTCTCTTTGCTCCTAAACATTTATTTTTCTCTTTTGTATCTACATTTTCTTTCCTTCTCAGCTCAGATTATGAGCAACCTGCCTTCAACAGCTGGCATTTATAGAGCTATAAGTTTCCATAACTTCTGCAGGAGCTCTGCATGCATGCGCATGCCAAATCAAGCCCTCAAGCTATTCTGCAAATAATTTCTACGGTAAATTTTACTTGTAATGACCTGAAGTTGAGTTTGTATCCTTTAGGAAAAGCTGTATCTTCTCACAGAGCTCACAAGCTCCCTCCTTGCAATGTTAAACCCAAATTTTACTGGTATAATTAGTATACATATGGAATTTATGGCACAAAAAATATAACTGATTAAAACAAACTGAATCACTTTAAGCAGCACTAAAGTACAAACATACTTTTGTTTAGAAAACCTCTTATTTTTCTTATGGTGTCTTTGGGCTTAGGGTTCCCTATAACTCCAATATGGTGTGTTTGGAGCCTCTATTATCTGTTTTGGCATTTCACACATGGAACACCTGCATGAGATAGGTTCCTTGACTCCATAAACAGCTTGCAGGGTAAGAATTTATGTTTGAATGAGTCTTATTCATGCTGTTTAAATGAGAGGAGAAGTGCCACTAATAGTTTCTTTCAGTTTTGTAACTGGAATACTTTATAGTTTCATCTAACTTTTATTTCCCCCCATCTGCTTAAGTGACTTCATTCCTCTCAAGTTGAAAATTTCAAGGCTATTTACTAATACTATGTTAAAAGGTCTTGGTGCATTTTTTCTTCCACCTCCTTTTTTGCCCTGCCAACAGTCTGCTTTTGTTCTTCTCACAGGCCTTTTATAAACCTTTCCTTTCCCCCTGATATTCTCTAGTCTGAAACAGCTCCAAAAAAAAAAACTTTAAAAAGTAACAAAGGAGGGGCCGGGCACAGTGGCTCATGCCTCTAATCCCAGCACTTTAGGAGGTCAAGGTGGGTGGATCACCTGAAGTCCAGAGTTTGAGACCAGCCTGACCAACATGGAGAAACCCCATCTCTAATAAAAATACAAAATTAGCCGGGCATGGTGGCATGTGCCTGTAATCCTAGCTACTCCGGAGGCTGAGACAGGAGAATGGCTTGAACCTGGGAGGTGGAGGTTGTTGTGAGGCGTGATCGCTCCATTGCACTGCAGCCTGGGCAACAAGAGTGAAACTCTGTCTCAAAAAAAAAAAAAAAAAAAAAAAAAGTTACAAAGAAGGAATAAGAGTTGGAAGAATAAGGAGTAAAGTGAAGAGTGGAGAAGCAACTATTTTGCAAGGAGATAAAATTTAAACTGCCTTAGTCACTGTTGTTTTATAAACCATTGAATCTATAACGCTCCTCAATATCTGAAATTTCAAAATCCTTCCCCACCAGTCTTCTATAGTACTACCAACCACCTTTGCTCCTTTCTGTATATTGTAACATTCTTCATTTTATAAATCACAGGCTCCACGGTACCTTTTGTTCTTAAAATAAGCAGGAAACTAAAAATATTAAGTCAAGTTATTTGTGTTTCCTTATATGATTCCAAGGAATGGCAAGGTAGGAATATATGCTTTCTTCATCTTCATAGAGCAGCTCTAATTTCTCTTTCCACGATGAAGAAAGATTTTCATTTGAAGCACATGGTGTGCTGGTTGAACCTCATGTCTTGAAAAGTTCTTTCCTCAGCTTTGACTCTATTATGAAGAAGGTATATGTGGGGGTAGTGGTGGAGGGATAAGGGAATGGAAGAAGCTTGACTTGTTAAACATGCCAATTTCCACGGTGTAAATACTTTCACCATGGTAAACTTCAATAAAACAAGAGTTTATGAACTGGCTTTCACATTTTTTGAAAGTGTAACTATTGGCCCTCATAAATTGTTAGCTGTTCCTGCATACCACTGCAAAATGACAAAAAGAAAGAAAGAGAGAAAGAAAGAAAAGGAGGGAAGGAAGGAAGGAAGGAAGGAAGGAAGGAAGGAAGGAAGGAAAAAGAAAGAAACGAAAGAAAGAAAGTAAGAAGGAAAAAAGATGGAAGGAAGGAAGGAGAGAGAAAGAAAGAAAGAAAGAAAGAAAGAAAGAAAGAAAGAAAGAAAGAAAGAAAGAAAGAGAAAGAAAGAGGAAAAAACTAAAGAAGGAAAATACACCTTTTTCACTTTCTGCCCTACTAATTATTTAATTACTTGCATTACTGAAATATCTGCCCTTACAGCTTTGTCTGGGTCTGTTCTAGGCAAATTAGCAAAGTTGGTGTGAGCCTTTTGCTCCCAATGCCTCTGTAGTGTCCGTTGATTCAGGAATCCTGCAAAATGCTCTTACTTCCATTAAAATCACTTGCCCTGCTTTGCATTCTGTCACTAATCTGATAACTTAAGTTATTCAATGAACTCACAAATGGATTAATGGGCACTAAGTGTTAATGGAGATAACGGCTTGATTCTGTATTCTTTCTTGTATTATCTACATTATAAAGAGTGAGGGTCTGAAAAGAATGTTCTAATTGAACAGTGATTCTGTAGCACTATCAGACACTAAGAAAACAACAGAGCTTTTAGGTGTGTCATGCTAATTCTCAAAAGTTAAAGGAACATTCAACTCGATTTTCTCCAAAATAAGCTGGGAAAACTCCAGAGGGTGGAGGAGGTTATCTTACTCATATTTTCTTACTCAGTATTTCTTTCTGACTTCTCAAAGGCATTTCATTCATGATTTCTATCAAATCTTGTCCAGGACCAAGTCTTCTGTCCCTTTCTTCCTGAAACTTTCCATTTCTCTCCACGTCTGTGCTTCTTCACTGTACATTAACTCCTGACCTGTCTCCTATTTGAAAGTTCTTTCTTATTCATTTGAGATTTTGCTGAAATTTTAGCTTTTTCTACATAGGTTTTCCTAGTGCTTATCCTACCTTCACTCTGATTTCATTAGTCTATGCATATCAACTGGATGACCTGGAGCAAGATAGTTTAGCATTCTGTGCCTTGGTTTCATCATCTGTAAAATAAGAATGACTATAATATGTACCCCATAGAATTATTGTGAAAATTATGTGTTTAACATGTGAAATGCATGTACAAAAGTAATGCACACATAGTAACTTTGCAATGAAAATCAGATTTTAGAGGTAGCAATATGATATTTCATTCCTAATCAAACTTTTTGATTTTTAAAATCAGAGACCATTTCTTAACCATCTTTGTATTCTGAGCCTCTCTCTTCATACCTAGCATTTTGTAGAAGCTCAATACATACTTCCTGACTAACACATAATACCTGGTAATTTTTCTCTAGTCATATTTATGCATATGTTTGGTTTTCTAAACTAAATTGTAAATGTTTCTAGGAAAGAAACCTGCCCTTTACATTTTTAAATTTCTCAAGCAACTTAATGTAGTACAAGAGACTTACTCAGAAATAACACTAATGAATGAATCAAGAATGAAATAGTAGGCCAGGCGTGGTGGCTCACGCCTGTAATCCCAGCACTTTGGGAGGCCAAGGATGTTAGATCACCTGAGGTCGGGAGTTTGAGACCAGCCTGACTAACGTGGAGAAACCCCGTCTCTACTAAAAATACAAAATTAGCCGGGCGTGCTGGTTAATGCCTGTAATCCCAGCTAGGAGGGATTACAGGAGGCTGAGGCAGGAGAATTGCTTGAACCTGGGAGGTGGAGATTGCGGTGAGCCGAGAGCATGCCATTGCACTCCAGCCTGGGCAATAAGAGCGAAACTCTGTCAAAAAAAAAAAAAAAAAAAAAAAAAAGAAAAAAAAGAAAGAAAGAAAGAAAGAAAGAAAGGAAAAGAAAGGAAAAGAAAAAGAAAGAAAGAATGAAACAATGAAACAGTATTAACCCTAGATGACTTACATCGATTGTGTTCTCACATTTTTTTTTTTTTTCTTTTCTTTAGTATCAGCTGCCAGGACAGGAAATACAGTTGATTTATGTACCTTACAGTTTTGAATAGGTTTTTAGCACTCAGTGAATAGTAATAAACACAATAATAAAAATAATAACTGATGTAAACTGATTAAACAAAAATTACACAGTGAGACTGGCCATCCTATTGCAGCTGGAGAAATGAAGCAGGACTACTACTTATAGATGAAAATTAACTTTCATGGTTTTCAGTGACTGCAAACAAATGAAAATGAGTCAGATAAAGTAGAAAAACTAAAACTAAAAGTTCTCCATTTTGAGCTAATGTTTTAAATAAACATTGTGAGCCATATGAGCCATCTAGGCCAGCTAGATCGCTATAATTAAAGTAATCCTCAACAGTATTAAAGCTGAATTAGAGCCTTGGTCTCAGGGAAGATAGGATAATCTTTCTATTGTATTTCAAAGGACTTCAAATTTTATCGATTCATGCTATATTCTTGTAGATAACTTGTACTGTTGAAACAAAAAGAAAAAGATGACAAAAGCCAAGGAAGGCAAAGAAAGGGTAAAGGAGTGAAGATCAACAAATAGAAGAGCTCGTTAAATTGAACTCAACATTTTCTTCCACAATGAAAAACAAAGAGGAAGGCCTTGGTACCAATGTCTCATTACTTCTTCTATTCATCTGTTTATTCATTTTAGAAGCATTCACTAAGGTATTACTATGTTGAATATGGGGCTAAATAAATGCTCACAAGTCATAAACACCTTGAGGCATACATATTCAGGCATTATTTTATGCTCTTGTTAGATAAAGATTAAAATATACTTTGGCTCTATGTCAAAGTAAGCTTTCCTATGGGGCAAAGTGTTACAATTAACAATAAAGTGAATGAACTCCTACTATATTCCAGATCCTGTTCTCAAGCCTTCTTAAAACTCCATGAAGTAGGTATTAATATTATACCCTTCATGCACATGAAAAAATCAAGGCTCAGAGAGATTAAGTAAATCACACAGTGTCATTCAGCTAGTAAGTGGCAGAACTAGGCTCTGAACCCAAGCAGTCTGCCTTCAGGGAACCTATAATCTTCACCACTTCAGTGCACTGTCTCCCAATAATAGTCTTAGGCTGATTGAGTGCTTATTATGTACTGAGTATTCTAATCACATTATGTTATTGATATTCAACAACAACAACAACAACAAAAAAAAAACAGAGTCCGTAAGGTAGATACAGATGAGAAGCTCAGAGAGGAAAAGCCACTTGTTCAATAGAATATACCTTGGTAGTGATAAAGTTAAGATTTAACCCAGGAAATCTACTTGATTCTAAAGTCTGTGTCTGTAACCACCACACCATGCTTCTTCCATCTGGGCTTATTTCCTTTGTACAAACAAGCTCATTACCACACAGACACTTTGTATTGAGCATTACCAGGAATCATGCAGATATTTTGTTCAACAAAATACAGAAAAATCCTGGATCCCTCTGTAGAGTCATTCAAATGGGTCAGAAGTCACCACAGAACTTACGAAAAAATGTTCAAATTAAAGCACCCTAGTTCGTCAAGTCTCTTTCCCCTTTATACATAATTCATGACTAAATAGCTGTGCCGAAGAGGGCAGCCCCCATTTATCAGGGAATAACAATCACGAGACCAACATGGGCTTAGATATCAGATTATACTAACAACAGATGAGAGTAGAGAGTCTTGAAGAGCCCTTTCTCCATCATGCCCTGAAGAAAACTGTGTTTGCTGTATTTTTTAAAGAATTCAGGGAAGAGATATACACCATCTAGGGAAAAAGCAAAAAAAAAAAAAAAAAAAATCAGAAAAAAAAAATAAAAGCAAGTTAATAATGCTAAAAATAGAAATGGAAGTTGAAGATAAAACCATTTTGTAATAAAAGACATATGAAAAGAAACACAATGGGGACAACATAGAAAATACGACTAGGGCTATCGAAGTCCAACTTAAAGAAATAAGAGAATAATTAAATGGGGAAAAATAAATGTTTAGATGTAAAATAAGAAATAGAGAAACTAAATTCTATAGATACATGAGTGTATACATGTGCATATTCATATCTATCTCATATTTCTGAGGAAAAGAACATAAAGTCTGTGAATAAGGTATTTGAAACACTGAAATAATAAAGACCTGAATTTGTATATTAGAATTATGTATTCTGTCTTAGGAAAAAAAAAATGATATGGATCAACAAACAGCATATATATCCTAGAGCAGTTACTAGACTTTGAGTATAAAGAAACAATCCTATGGCTGGCTCCCAGGCATAACTCCCTCACAGTTCCACCCCACGTTCCCCATGCATCGATCTTGGGAGGATAGCTGCAGGTGCTTGCAAGGAAAACCTGAGGCATGTACTGGAACAGTGAGTGCAGACAAGATATAGCTGGGTCACTGACAGTATATGCTACAGTTAACTTTTATAATTTGGAATTTGTTGTTATAACTTAAATAAATATTTGGTTTCAAGGATAAAAGAAACCTAATCACAGATAGCCTATTAGAGATTAAAAAATAATAGACAGTGGATTGCTGAGGGAAAAAAGGTGACCAAAATATTTTATTCCCCTGTAAATTATCTTTCAGTAATTAAAGTCACAGACAGATATTTCATAGAGCCCAGGCTATGCACTCCTTATAAACACTTTTGAGAATGATATCCAGCCACTTTAATCACAATATCCAACTTGATAGAGATGAATCAAAATAAAGATCAGGAATAGAGCGCTTGAAATAGAATGTAATGATGGTGAGCAGTGATTCAATTTACATAAAAGAACTAATGATGAAGGAATGTGGGTACTATTATTATTACTTGTCAGTTGATATGATACAAGAAGTCTGGGAGAGAGAGTAAGAGAAAAGGAAACACATAAAGTGAATGTACAATCATTTGCCAGGTGAGACCTCAGTATCATACTACCTCCTTCTGTCAAGTCGATTTTAAAGATGAAAGTTATAAATAACCATAAAATCAACGGAAATTCTAATATAATATATTGGAAGGTGAGACTAACAAAAATTGTTACTAAGTACACTTAGTAAATAATTGAGCTAATCGCTTATGTTTTGATGTGGAGATTCAATAAGTTTTTCTAAAGTTAATAAATTAAGAAACAGTTTTAATATATTAAAACTTACAAGAATAACTTTAAAATAAACAACCATTCCAAATCTCAAGAAAAAAAAAGAAGAAAGCACAATAAAATACAAACTATTCAACAAAATATTAAAACAAGAACACAAGAAATATAAAAAGATTGTAGTTCCAACATCAATCATATTTCTTACATTAGTAAAAGTAAATACAGTAAAATATTAAGAATAAAAGATACTTTGATTAGCAACAAACCCCAATTCTATAGTGAATCTAAGTAAACTTTTAAAATAACATGGTTTTAAAGTAATAGAAGAAATGGATAGGCAAAGATATATCGGGAAGATGCTAACAAAAAAAAAAAGGAAAATTTATAACATTGATATTAGAGTTGAAATCATGGGGAAAAAGAAAATTAAAGGAGTTAAAGTTGACATTTTAATACTTTATAATGTGTAAAGACACGTTGTGTGTATGTATATAATACATATATAACACTCTAAAGATAAAACATATTCAAGATTTATATATTAGTAATAACAGTATAGTAGTAATAATAATAACAACAATAATGATAACAATAGTGAAAATAATCAAATGAATATCCAAAAAGCAAAGTCTGCATGCTATGATAGATAGATAAACTATAGTAGACTGTTTATAACTTAGATTTTTCAACTCATATGGTTAAGTAGATCACGTAAGTGTATATAGTAATAAAATACATCAAACTCCCTACATAAAAATTATAAAGATTATTTTATTTTATTTTAAAGAGATTGATTTAGAGAAATTCTCTGCTTAAAATACACTACAAAATGAATAACACAAAAGAGAAAAAAACAAAATACCAAATGTTTAAAGACAGAAGTTCTATATTCAGCAGCTCCCAAGTTAAAAAGAAAAGCCAAACAAAAGTGTAGAGTATCTTTAAAAAAAAAAGAACTATATTAAAAAAAAGAACAAATTGACTAAGATTATGATAAAATAAAATTTTAGATGCTAATAATTACCTGTATAGACAACGAAGAATGAAGTAAATATTCTACTAAGGCAATTTAAAAAGTAACGAGAACATAAAAATTAAGAAAAGCCAAAGAAAGAAATTGCTAGTGATGAAAGCAAAAAATTAGTAGATGGGATAAAAAAAACGGGGAAAAGAGTTAAAAGAAAAAAAAAAAGTCCCCAGCCAAACCTCAGCATCACGCAATGTACCTTTGTAACAAAACTTCGCATGTACCCACTGATTCTGAAATAAAAGTTGACACAGAAAGAGTAAAAAAATAAATTCACAAAATGGTTGATGCATGTGAACATAAATATGTATCATATAAAACTAAATATAAAAAATATATTCATATATTACTATATATGTAACTAATATTAAAAACAATATTAGGGAGAAAGCACATATATTACATATAACTACATATAAAGCTAACCACATAAATGTGTTTACCAGTGTGTTTGTGTGTTTGTGTATGTGTGTACATGTAAACTGATCTTGGAAAAATAAGAAGGAAGCACATATAATGAGTAAAATTGAAAAAAAATACAATATGTTAGTAAGTACAGATCAAGTGGAAATGAGAAAATATACTCTGAAGGTAAATTTGAAAGTCTGAATAGAATAAATTATTTCTTATGGATAACAGAAATTACAAAGTTGGTCCTAGAGAAACATAAAGTTAAATCAGATAAGGAAAATTTTCAGATTTTCATGGGGAAATATTAAGAAAATGTTTATTCCTATTCCTAAATAAGTAAACCCTTCCTAAACAAAAGGGTTTCAGTGCCGAATTCTAATCAACTTTTAAGGAAGAGATAATTTCAAAACTATTATAAATATTCCAGAAAATATAGAAATATGTCGCTTCCAAACTCATCCATTAAAGAAGCAATATAAAATTAATATCTAAAACCTAGAAAATTACCTTTTGAGAAAAGAGAAAAGAAAATCACAGCTCCAAACTACTTTCGGATGAAAAACAGAAATAAATAAAACCTCCAGCATATTAAAAGGATAACACAAAATTAAGGTTTGTTCAGGAAATGTGAAGAAAAATGATCTTCGTGTAAAACCTATTATTGTATTTTAAAAGTTTAGAAAGTGAAAAGATAAAAGCATATGATAATCTATGTAAATAATAAAATGTTTGGTAAAATTAACATCTAATCTTGATTTTTATAATCTTAATTAAATGTATTATTATACCTTTACAATGTGTTTGATATATATCTGAAAGCAAAATCCATGACAATGTGAAATATTAGAAGCATGCCCATTAAATTCAGTAACAATAAATAAGGATGCTTATTGTTATCACTATTATTCAATTGTTTAACATTGCTCTAGAAGTACTAGATAATATATTTTAAGATTTTAAAAGTAAACAATGTAAATTTTAGAAAGAGATATCAATACTGAAAGAAATAACATAACTTTTTTTAGATGATTATACATCTGGGGAACCCAAAATAATTAAAATTAAAAGAAATACAAATATTTACAAAAGAGCAAAATACAAATAAATAAGTAAATGAAAATTAATTCCTTTCCTAGACACAATCAAACTCAATCATAAAATACAGACGTAAAATCTCATCTTAAAATAAAAGAGTTAACATCTAGGTATGAAGTTAATCACAAATTTGAAATATCTCTGTAAAAAAGCTAAAATTCTACCAAAGAATATATATATACTTTAAGGGACTTCAAAAGAAACAGACAAAACTTATTCTTGCACAGAAAGATTCAGTATTGTAAAAATGTAAGTTCAGACTAAATTAATCTACAGATTTCACATGATCCAAATAAAATACCAACAGCCTTATTTTTGGAACTTGAACAAGCTGATTCTAAATTTCTTATGTAAAAATAAATATGAAAAAATTGGCAGTAAGTTTCTGAAAAAAAAAAGTAGTAAAAGAGAATACCTCGATAAGATAGTAAGATATATTTTAATACTACTGTTATTGTTTGTTGCTGGGGTCTGATATGCAGACTGATCAATTGAATGGAAGAAAAACTCAAGAAATAAATAGAAATACATATAAAAATTTATTGTATCATAAAGTTGGCATCTTGAATCAGTGAAGAAAAATAACTCTCTCAATAAATGACACTGGGAAAGCTAGCTAGTTATTTTAAAAAGAAGCTGGTTACTGCCTTAAGAATAGACCCCAATAAATTCCAGGTGTATCAAAGATTAAAATGTAAAAATAAAACTTGAAACATTAAAGAAATTGGCATTAAAAATTAGTGTTTGGTATGGGAACACTCTAAGAGGAACCATACAAAGCAGCATTAGAAAAGACTGGCAAATATGATTACATAAAAAATATTTTCTATCCAGTTCCCCAAAATTAAAAAAAAATTGTAATGCTCATTAAATGGGATTTTCTGTACATGTCATAAGTACATATATAACTTTTAAAATAATAACTAAACTGTAAAATAGGCAAATTTAGCTCTATATATCCAATTGTAAACTTACGTAGCCTTTGATTCAATAATGTCATTTTGAGGTACTTGTCTTGTGTTTTACACATGCCTCTCTAAACAAAGAAATAGGAACAAGGATGTTCATTGCAGCATACTTTGAAGAACAAAAGTCTGCAAAATCTCTAAATGTGAGGGGTAATAAATGAGTTAAATCAATTTCAGGCCACCTATACATGAAATACTACTCTGCAGCTGTGAAAAGCAAGGGGAGCTATAGAGCTGGTAATGAAAATATTACCAAAATATGATGTTAAAAAAGAGAGAAATATTTGTGTGTGTGTGTGTGTGTGTGTGTGTGTGTGTGTGTGTGTGTGTGTATGTTTTGGAAATATACGCAAAAGACATTACCCTGAAAATTGAGACTGGAGGGCAAGAATGGAGGGAAGAATCACTTTTCACATTATAATTACTTTAATGTTTGGAATATTTTGCATATATATAAATTGCTTTTTAAATTTTTTTAAAAAAGGAAAATAAAATCCAAACTGGGAAGTTGAGCTCAGCATTAATTAGCTTCCTTATAAACTTCATATTTTCATAACCTGACAATCAATACTTTTTACAAAATTATTAAAACAGATTAATAACATACTTTCACATCACAATTTCTAGCCCTAATATTTGTTCCCTCAAGGCAAAAATAATCTTGGGGACCAGTGAAAGACAAAGAGACATAATATAATAAATGCAACCTTTTTAAATCCTAATGATGCAACTTTGAAAAGATTCGTGCAGATTAAATTAAACTATATGAACTTAATATTGTGTGTAATTTAGAAGACAGAGTGCTAGAATGACTTGCAGAGAATCTGGACTTGAAGCTGACTGTACCACTTATTTGAACAAGGTATTCAATCTTTAAAAGCCTCAATTTATTGAATGACAAAATAGAGATATGGGTAACAACTGTATAGTATAGTCGTGAGGATTAAACTCTGACATGTTAAAGTGTAACAAAGATTCCAGGACATTGAGAACGATGAGATGACTATCCAAAAGAGATTATCTTTGTGGTATTGTCTACAACAGAATCTTCAGGACAAAAAATGATTAGCGGTCCCAACAGATCCAAAGTAAATTCCAAAAAAGCTATAAAAACAAGAGAATGGAAACCACATGCAACTTAATAGAGTCTCAATTCACTAAGCAGCTCCTGACCAACATGGGAAGCTCAGAGAGCTGTGTGGGTTATATTCGGCTGGATGAATTTTGAATGCTTTTTAAATACCCTTTAATTTGTTGTTGTTTTAATGATCCGATTGAGAATTTTAGGGTCTACTAAAGGAGCATTTTATTTATTACTTAGCACTAGCTCTTCTCTTCCAATTTTCTTCTCTCTCTGTTTTCTGCCTTTTCTTCCATTACATAAATAGATAGAGCCATGCCATATGTGTAATTTGCTTCAATTTCACTCTTTATCCCCTTATAGAAAGATGTTTTAAATGGACTATACCAACAGAACTAGAGGTGCTAACTAGATCAAACAGTTAATTCTGAAAATTGTGAAGGTTTTCCCTGACATTTGTTTATGTTGGCTTTTTCATTTAGTTTCTAGGAAAGTTGTATCACTATGACAGTTAATTCAAATCCCAGCAAGACCTGGTAAGCAAATAACTTGCCAAGTTTTAACTAGAAGTACTCCTTAGCCTTTACCAAGAGAAGGACCAATTTGAGGTGTATTTCTATAATGGATGAGCCTTCTGTCTGAGTATTCCATTACCTCATTCATTTTAAAGTCAATTTAGAAATTGTGGACAGTGCCAAATTTACAGCCCTGAGTCCAGACTCCCTTTTTTAGTCTACAAAAGACTCATTGCATAAGTTGTCATGCTGCAAGCCTTTTGAGCCAGCTCCACTCCATCACATACTATTTTTTCTCCTGAGGGGCTCAAAGGTTTCAGAGTCTTAGGCTATCCAATAATGTAAGCACCATTAAAGATCAGTAAATCTAGCAAAACATTGGCTCTCTATCTTATGGGGTATTATCATATACAAACAGAATGGGTTGGCAAAGGCAACCAAGCTCTAAAATACTGAAGACTTAAGCCACTGAATACTTTTGTATTCACTCTATCATTACAAATTAGTAAACAGGACGTTCATAAAATATTTAAATTTCCCTATGTTTTTAAGAGCTATCCCTTGAGAGATTTGTGCCCTTAAATGTGAAGAGAGCAGATTCAAGAGATGACAGATTAGACCATCTTCTCTAAGAAGAAATGATGTCATGGTTGTTTAGGGAGTTAAGCCTATTTGTGTGTACACCCCACCTATAATTAGCATTCTCTGAGGGATGGGCATAAGAATTGCTGGGGTAGGATTACCCCTGCTGTTCCACAGTATCACTGCTGTTGTGAGGCTGGTTACACAATTTCTGTCAAATGTCCTGAGGCACAAGGGCACAAAGAGCATTGGCCTTACCAGAAGGCTCATTTTTCACCACACATGACCTGCTTTTTGCTGTCTAAGTCTTTTCCCTGTTTCTTCTTCTGAAAATATTCAAGTTTCCTCTAGATGACCAATGTGAACTTTCCACCGATGTTGGCTCAGTGATTTCTTGGTCCTAGAGCTTTGGTCAGTAGGGTAAAAGTTAACTGTGTCCACATGGAACTTCAGAATTGGGAGAGATGCATCTGTTTTCAAGTGCCAGGGGCAAGCAACAGGAAACATGATCTAGGAACTGGGATTTGAGAGAGGAGTAAAATCCAAGCTTGTACAAAGAAAATTTGGAAAACAAAAAACTGGGAAGCATGTTCAAGGCTCATTTTTAATAAGAGAGAATGGCATAGTTCAAGGAAGCATCAATCTGCTTGAAAGTCTAGAGCCAGGATAGCTGTGTGCCTTGTATTTTTTTTCCACCTGGTGCTGCTGTTTTCATCCTCCACCACGTAACTCAGATATCATCTCTCTGCAGACTTCTGAAACTCTCTTTCCTGACTCTCAATGGAATGAATCATTCCCTCCTTTGAGCTCTCTCAAGACTTCTTCAAATTACCTAGTTTGGAACTTATCATTTTAATATAGTTAGCTACAGATTTATCTTCTTGAGTTGAGGCCAGGTATGGTACTTTATTCCTCTTTATATCCCTAAAACCTAACCAACTCATAAGGTAAATGCATAATTTAGATTAGATGAATTGAATTCAGATATTACTTGCATCCTCCATGAGATCAGATTATGCATATAACAGGTCACTGAAGCTATAATGAACAAGAGCTTATTACCTATTTGATTAATTTTATAGCCATCATGAAAATGTCTTAGGATATCTTTGAATTAAAGAGAAAATCTGTTAACAAATTGGGCACAGGAAAATAAAACAAAAAAAATTACTGGAATTATCATGAATATATGGATCAAGTAAGGTGAAATTCAGTGAGAAGATAATTTATTTTCAACAGCTGACTCAAGGAAGAGCGAGTAGGATGATGGGGAGAAATAATTCCATAGAGCCACCTACTGTGGGAGAATATTAAATATCTATGATATTGTGATACCAATAACTTTCAAAAGCAAGGAATGGTATTTATATTACTATAGTGGTTTCTGTGAAACATTTGGATAATTTTAGTTCAAGGTTTTAATCTTTCTAATTTTCATAGCTTTCATAGTTGCAGTGCCCTGTCATGTTCGAGAAAGAGTGCTTATTCATAAGAAGCTGATTCTTCATTCTTTAGTCATTAGTAAAAATGGGTCATAGATCATGTCATGTTGTCTATAACCTAGTTATAATTCTGGCAGGAGGGAAGTTTCAAAATCATAATTTCATATAGAAACCTTTAAAAACTCATTAGCTTCTGATAATTATACTAATATCTAAAGCATTAAAATCATGGAGCTAATTTCGGCAAAAGATCAGCAGCGAACGTGTTCTGGGGGAAGTTTTCTCTTTCAACTTCCTGGGAACAAAATAGAAGGCAGTTCAGGGCTCTAACATAACACCCTATTTCAGATGCAGAAGAGACAGAATTTCACGGAAGCATCGCATCGTGAGTTAGCGGATTCTAAAATGAAAAGCAAGAATATTAGAGCAACATCTCTAAATGTGACTCTGGGCACTGGAGAAGCCTCTCCACTTGTGATTGATTTGCATTTCTGCCTATGTCTGAATTCATATTCCATAAGCACAGATGGAGGTGTGATAGATTTTTTTTTGAGCACATCTATTTATTCAGATACCGGATTCAGTCTCTGAGTAGGGAGATGGTAAAGGCTGCTGTGAGCAGATGGCACATAGGCACTATGACTTTAGAAACAACATTCTTTAAAGAGAAGTGGCACCGTAATAATAATAATACTTAGCACATATATTGCACCTTTGGTCTGCCAACATTAACTAATTAATCTTCAGTAGACCCCTGTGAGATAAGTAAGTGCTTATAATTATCTCTATTATGCAGTCAAGTCAACTAAGAATGTGTCTGCACATACTGTGGAAGAATTGGCCCAAGTTAAAGACCGGGTGGATCCAATTTGCATGGCTCTTTAAGATTTCTGCTCTAGTAGCAGAGACTAGTATTTCTAGACACCCTGCTGTTTGAGGCACCAAGTAGATTTGAAGCAGGCTATCAACCCAAGACATATTTCATTCAGAAGGTTTGTGCTGCAAGGTCCTAAAATAGGCCTAAGAAAAAGTTGAGTCATTTTTTCAAAGCCCAAAAGGCCATGCCTGGCCAGAAGCAGGTGTGAAATTACAGAACCTCTGCCTGCTTCTCCTATTGAAGAAGGCAATTTGCACATATCATTAAAGGATATTTGTTAAAGTATTTCACAACATTAAGAGTTCAGAGAAGTCTGGAGTTTTCCCTTGGCATTTGCTACACTGGGGGCTTTTCCACTGCAAGTTGATTAAGTATGACCTATGGCTTTGACCAGAAATATTAATAACCCACATCAGAATGAAGGGCTGGCAAAGTACTTAAATATGGCTTAGATTCTGATGTTTTGACCCTTCTAACATAAAGGGCGAAAATGTCAGTCTTGAGGATCTGAAATTTGGTATCTGTCATGATACCCAGAGATCCCAGCCTCAACTGAGAAATATGTAGCACAAAAATCTTTGTAAAAGTGGGAGTATTAATACCCCCCACACAAAATTATTATGAAGACTGCAGAAGAAAATATATGGTAGTGTCTTTCCACACGTGACACATGGTAGATAAGTAGTAATACTTCAATCCCAAACTACCTTTTGTTAGCAGCATAATCCTGGGCAACTCACAACCTTTGAGACTCAGTTTACTCGTCTACTAAGTTCGGGTTCATTCTACCAACCACAAATAAAGAACCTAAAGCAACATCTATTCCTCTTCTCAAAGTCTTTCCATTTAAAAAAGTCCAGGTTACATCCAAGCTCTCCCATGAAGTCATTCCTGACCTCCACAGTTCATGATGATCTCTTCTTACCCTGAATTCACAAGTTTTATCTTCTGAACACCTAATTTGGCATTGATGAATGCCATGTGGTACCTATATTTTTTTTTTTTTTTTTTTTTTTGAGACGGAGTCTCGCTCTGTCGCCCAGGCTGGAGTGCAGTGGCCGGATCTCAGCTCACTACAAGCTCCGCCTCCCGGGTTTACGCCATTCTCCTGCCTCAGCCTCCGCAGTAGCTGGGACTACAGGCGCCCGCCACCTCGCCCGGCTAGATTTTTGTATTTTTTTAGTAGAGACGGGGTTTCACCGTGTTAGTCAGGATGGTCTCGATCTCCTGACCTCGTGATCCGCCCGTCTCGGCCTCCCAAAGTGCTGGGATTACAGGCTTGAGCCACCGCGCCCGGCGGTACCTATATTTTTAACCCACCATAAAATAAGTACAATAACTAATAAATATTAGTTACTATAATTGTCATAATATCTTCATCCTCAAGTAGATATTTTCCTACTCTGCTTGGCCCAGAGAAATGATCATAGAGATATATTACATATTTATGACAATTTATGGTTTTCCCAACAGTGGGGCAACACTTAGTCTTCATCAAATACTTACATGGTAGTATTAGCCATCTCTAATGGAGGAAGAAATTAAGGTTCAGAAAAGCATAGCAAATTAAACAAGGACACACAGTTAGAACATAAGCCATCAGAAAACAGAGAGTTTCTAATTCCAAAACCAGTCTAGAAGAAGAATTCATCAATGATGGCAAATGTGCTGATAAGCAGCCTTCCCTAATGTAATCCCTAAACCGGGCTTTTTCCTTCTCTGAATCATATAAGCTTTAATATATATGAATCAGTCTGGAAATTGTTAATAAGTCATGTCTTCTAGTTAGATTATAATTTCATTGAAGGCGGATCTTATACAAGGTATTTTTAAATTTGCCTCTAACCCCTTGCTATAACAATTGGTATCCTTCGAATACCTCATAAAAATTTTAAAAATATGTCACACTTGGGATTCTAACCTCAGTTTGACTACACATTTTTCATGTGACCACTAAGAGAATCAGCAGGTATTTATTGCAATCACTTTATCTGGATATAGAGGGAAAATACAACTGCTGATAAAATGATAAACAAAAATACACAATCTCTTGGGCTTTTACTAAATCTGTTCCATTTAATCAAGTTATTTTTCTTAGGTTGAAAAAATATTAAAATATAAATGAAGTACCTTGGATGATAGGGCTCAGAGTTCCTCTGACAGCCCAACCCTCAGAAATCATGGTATCCTTTGTGAAGGTTCACAACATATTAATCAGTTCCATCTCATTCACAATAATTCACTATAAATGTTGGTCTGTTGTATTTGGTATTTTATTTTGTTTATTAATGTTTAACTTAGAGTAAATGAATAGAATACAAAGCAACAATTGAGATCACTGGGGTTTATTCCTCAAAAGGTACTATTTTTGGCAAACATTGGTGTATTTGTACTTTAATACTCTCCTCTTGTTGATTCATTGTTCTCACTAGACTATAGGGAACACTAGACACCAAACCTTGAAAAATAATCATGAGATTAACACTAAAAATTGGGATAGTCTACATAATAATTATTTTTCTGGAAATTTGAACAAAATAATGACTACCTGATTTTGGTAATAAAGTACAATGCACAGCCTATAGAATACCTACTTTGGTGCATAACATCTGAAAACTCCTGCCTGAGAAATTAAGATGTATCTGAAGTGTTCCTATAGTTCATCCATTATTAAAAATGGTGTATAAATGTGTTTATTTCTTCATTTACCTGTCATATTTGTCCATTTTTTTTAAAGAGTGCAAACCGTGCACACTTGATAGAAACATAATTCTTTAAGAACACCCCCTTTCCTAACAAGGCAAATCCATGTCTGGGGGTTACAAGGTAACGGAAAGTCACGGCAGCCATAGGACAGACACTGTCCATCTATTTTGATGTTACAATAGTTACAGTTGAGTTTAAACTTTTCATGTTTGCCCAGAGTTAAAAGCAGAAATCGAGACAAGTTCAAGAAGGGAAGAAATTATCACCATATGATATTTTGCTCCCTGACTCAAACCCCCTCAATTGAGATTGAGTCTGGCGAAGGTAATCATTGTGAAGTTAAAGATTTAGAAAGAAAGAGAGAGAGGTGGAGAAATGGAGGAATTGAAGACAAGTCAACATGAATATTTTTCTTCTCAGCAGTAAAATATATTTATGAATGCTTCATTGCCATTCTGATGGTGATGGAAGGAGGACTGGAGAAGTAACAATAATGATGTAACTAAAGGAGCAAATTCAGTTTTCCCTCATTTCAGTAAATATCCCTCATTCATTTTATCCATCAGTTCTAGGAAAGCTCTCTTTTCAGAGCATTTGTTCTCGGCTCGGTGAAGCTGTACAGGTGGTGCTGCCTCAGCAGGAAACTGTCTTCTTGCTGAGGGACCGCCAATTATTTGTAGTGAAACTAAAACAGAGGAATAAATATTACATATTGATGGATGCTTGTCAGGAAAGGGGGTGAAGTACTTTCAATGGGGCTTGTCAGACACAAAAACCTTCAGCAAATCTGCATTTTCAATGGCAAAGTGGCTAGAATTTTCCAGCTGCTTCACTGGTGAACCTCAAGATTTATCTCATAAATTTAAATTATAGATGACATAGCACTGGAATGGAAATAGATGACACCTTTAAAAATAAATCTAGTGCAACATTTGGGAAAAGGAATCACACATTTAAAAGGGAAAAAAAGAAAGTTCCAATGTGCCAAAACAGAGCTTTTATTTGTTGTCCTATTTACTATTCTCTGTCTAAAATTAGCATCTCTCTTACTTTTCCTCTTTAGTCCCCTGTACACGACATGCTGTGGAGGAGCTATGAAAGTTTTGTGCAATTCAAGGAGTAAGCTGGGTTGCAACTATAACAAAAAGCTTGCCAAGGTTGGGAGCCAAACTGGCAAGGTTTTCTGTTGTGTCAGCGTTTAAGTATTATTGCAATGTTATCGTATCACTGAAGAAAGGAGAACATAGAAACAGCAGAGCCAAATGCTAAGGAACATTTGAAGGAAAGCGTGCACCTAGCTTCAATAGAGAGTTTGGCTGTATTAGATGGGGCTTAACTTTAATAGGAACCAGTCAATTCAACTTTAATTTGATCATATGAAATAGTGTTTTTAAAAATTTATTCCAGCATATCTTGATTCCAGCAGTCTTTCCAAAGCAGATGATGGTGAAGAATAATAAAGAATATAGGTCTGAAAACCGGCAACATCAGATCAAGACTTGCTTGCATTATAAGCAAATTTCCACTGGCCGGAGCAGGGAGAATAATTTTCTCTTGGAGGGAAATTTGAGAGCAATACATTTGAGGATTTTTCCCCTTTCATAATTTTATTCACATGTCCAGGTAAAAGTCAATTAAAATTTGAAACATTTGTCATAAGAAACCACAATAGAACTCATTATTTGAGCAACAATTGAACCAAAATCATGAGTCAATTGAGAAAAATACAAATGAGAGCAACAGCTAGAAGCAAAATGAGTTAAATCAAAGCCATAACCTGTTATTAACATAAAATGTTTATTGAGGGGGGACCAAGTGTAGCAACATTTTGATCATCCCTTGCATGATATTATGAATGTCAGGCTGCACTAGATTAGAAGCTTTTATTTCTATTTTTATTTTTTAGCACTAAGTAAAAGCCAGAAGAAGCACACAGAGAAAAATGAGCTCTTCCTGAGATAACTTTTCTCACCAACATTGATCATTTCTGCTCTTCTTTTCAGGTCAGGCATGGAAGTACTCATGTTTGGCTCAGAGGATGTTAAAATTGAAGTGGTTAATTTAAGAGCTTTGCTCAGGTTCACTATTTGCCTCACTTGATTTCTAATTCCATGTAGTTAGAAGGAGTCAAATACATTCTCACCTAGTGATCAGTTTTGGTTTTCAAGTGACACTCTGCATGTGGAGCTCAGAAAAACCAAACACCTACAGGAATGTGTTGAAGAAACCAGATAGCAAGGCCGCCAAGTGACTCAGACTCTGCTTCCATTCCCTGGGGTTTATCAACTTTGTTAATGGGGCATATGTGCTGAGAATTATGTAACATTAAACATGGGGAACATTTCCTGGAAAAAATTTCCATTCTTCCTCAAAGCCAATGCATTGAGAGGTCTAGTGTCCAGGTAAAACACCACCCTCTAGTGTACATCTCTAAATAATATTGCTGTGACTCCTCTGATGATAAAGATTATGACAGTTGAGAATATTAAAACAAGTATTACAATGAGGATCATCTTGTATTAATATGCATAATGGAGCATATGCAAAGACTAAATGCTTAATGAGTGATCAAAGTAATTGTTGATTTTCACTCAAAATGACGCAAATTGTTGACTAAATGAAATAATTCAACACTGACTTAAAAAATGACAAAGTTCATTAGTTTTAGGAGTACTTATTGAGTATATAGTGTGGGATGTATGTTGTTCTATCACTGAACAAAGACAATAACCATTTATGCTAAAAAATGGAAGAAAACTATTCTAAGAGGCGAATGCAGGATACATGAGGGATCCCCATAAAGCTTGTTTTTGGGAAAATAATATAAATTGCTGGGATCAAGGTGATATTTGATTACCTAAGAACACTAAACTGTGAGAACAGAAACATAAAAATGTTTCTTGGAAATCCTCAATGTAACTGCCAAAGAAAGTGTAAATTATCCTGTTCCATAAGGAGAAAAACTAATGGACACATGTCTAGATTAAAAGCTTTTTTTTTTTTTTTTTTTTTTTGTCATATAGCTAGATTGCAAGTGAATCAAAGGAGTAGATGGAACAGCTGAAAGTATTCTACACCTGGCATGAAGATTGTTGAAAAATCCTATGAAGACATTTTGTCATCACTCCTTCTCTCTTTGTACAGAGCTCAAAGAAATTTAACTCTTTTGTGAAAATATCTGCGGCTCCTTTCTACACTCATGAATCTCTCAGAAAAAAAAAAATTCTTAATTGCTTCTCATCTAAACTGTTGGATGTAGAACTGGCCTCTGCACAAAAGTGTGGAGCATTTAAGTGGTAAAAATTCTGCCCATAGAGCATGCAGTGTAACAAATTCACACATATTTTTTCAAATAATGTTTTCCAAATGCATTATTGAAATTTCTTCCTTGGTATTTTCCAATGGAATCAGAAAAGGTTTAGGATTTCCATCTACCAAAAAAAATCATTGCTAGTCAATGTAGTCTTTTAGCTATCAGCAAGGTATTTATACTTTCGCTATGACCAAATCTTTTCTCATATACCCACAATGGTGATCTAACTGCTTCAAAACATTTTTGGAAGTAGTTGGAATTTAATTAAATACTTATGTATGTATGCATGTGTGCACTCTGCCTAAGTTTTCATGTGTACATGTAGTGAACATCAGCAAATACAACGTACTTAGGTTAAAAAAAAATCCCCTAAAGGAAAAAGATACTAAAATTGCCCTAGAATTTGTCTTATTTTGCAGCTAAGAAAGAAATCCAATTAATTAACACCCTGACTCTGATTCTAACTAGGCATAGGAGTTGAGAAAAATAACTTTTCTTCACAGATCACAGATTCCCAGTTCATATAATGTGTAGTAGGATGGAATAATGGCAAAAGTCCCTCTACATGGTAATAGTCTATGAGTAATAAGGCTTAGTAGTTTGGCTTTCTAATTAATATTAAAATATAATATTATATTATTTGGGGAAATTTTAGATTAACATTGTCTATAATCAATGCCAAAAAAAAAAAAAAAAAAATCAGAAAGAAAGACCTTTAAGTAAATAATTCAGTCTAGTGCTGATGCCTTCTTCTGTTGGTCTAATGCTGTGTAGCACAGCAGTTAGCAAGATGAGAAATGAGGCTGCCTGGATTGGAATCCCGACTCTAATATTACTAACTACTTGACCTTAGTTACTTCTCTGTACCTTATATTTCTTACCACGAATGAGGGAATAAAAATAGCACGCCTTCTGCTTTGTAAGGTTGTTTTGATGATCAAGTGAAATTAACATATAAAACTTTTAGCACAGTTTACGTGAATCGATAATTCAACAATTTTTTTTTTTTTACTATTAGTAATATTCTAACGAAGAATAAAGAAAACAATGAGAAGAGGAAAAACACTCCAATTCTTATTTTAACAGAATGTTTGAGGAAAAGCTGATTTTTAAAATCCACATCAAATGGTTAATAATCTCTAGTTATGTCTCTACAATTGGCATCATCAGTGATTAGGAATACAGGTAGCATCTGGCCAAAGCACTAGTTTGTACTATGAAAGAGAGCATGTTTGAACCACGGGTAGTTTCCATGAGACATAGTTAAGCTGTTAGAAATGGATAATGTGTATTAAATATAGGTAGGAGGTCATCTGTTGTGAAGGCATTCTTTCTCCTGGATTTTTAAAAGCACATCAGTAAGAATGAACAAATAGCCATGCAAACATCTGCCACCATACCTGTGGAATGAAGGTAGACAGAAAGGCACATTATAACTGTGGTGAACATAGCAATCTACCACAGGAAACTATATTATTTAGTTAATCCAACAATATACTTTGACAGGTTCTTTAAAAAATAAACAAAACACTACATTCTGAAATTTATCAAATGATTTTTTTCAAATAAATATCCATGCTGTGTTTTAATATTCTTTAAGCCTTGACATTTATGTTGAGTTATAAACTTTCTATGAAAATGGGAACTTGGATTCCTCTGAATGAAAGTCTTTTGGTGAATTGATAAGCAATTCTCACTGCAGTTTAATAGATTCCCTCTAAATTTCAAGTCTGAATGTCAGAGCTGGAGACAGTAAAGACTGAAATAGAAGAGGTTTTGTTGATGTTTTCTATCCTATTACTGTTTTATAAAGGTTTTGTTCCAAATGAATACAACACATCATGTAGTCTCTAGTTAGCACCGGCAGGAAAAAAAGTGGATTTGAAGGGTTCAAAGAGACTAAATAGACAGAGATAATATGATCTGAGGATATCAGCTTCTATATATGTATTTCATGCGTTTAGTAGTGTGTATAAAATGAAGTGGGCTTTGAGTAGAGCACATTATCTATAAAGGGTGCAAAAACACCCTGAAATTAAATTCATATTTTGCGAACTCTGACAGAAATTAAGAACTGAGGCCAAACTGACACTACTTAGCAATCAACAAGAGTTGTCCATGTATTCCTCGGCTGTACTGGGCACATTTAGTATTTAGATTGATCAGGCTAACTTTGAGAAAGATCATAAGGATATAAAGACTCCTTCGAAGCAGTAGGAAAATGAATAGCTGAATGCAGAAAATTGTACCACACATTTTCTTGTTCTATTACTGTTAACGCCAGCAGTCACAATCAGTAGTTTATTGTATAGGGCAATCTTGTTGATTAGAAACTGGATTCAAGTTTATCAAAATGAAATGGCATGTAACTCATCCCTTCTATTCCTACAGAAATAACTTATGCATCTTGATAGTCACTTTTATTTGTAGAACTATATTATGTAATAAGAATTGGCTTTGGAAATGTATATAGTGCCTTGTCAATCACTTCTGCCATTCATTCCTTGAAGGAAGTAGAAAACAAATCAGCAAAAGAAGTCTCACTTTCTGTAGCAAAAAAAAAAAAAAAAAAAAAAAAAA
>NW_016809830.1:794255-824941 GCF_001698545.2 Rhinopithecus bieti | reverse complement strand
AAAAAAGTGATTTTATGCTACTTTTATTAGAAAGGTTTGAAATATTTGTCTTGAGATGCAATTGCTTTGTCATATTATTTGGACTATCTTGATGTGGGCACTTTGTTAAAGGCCCCTATATATAGTTGTTAATTTAATGATCTAAAAGAAACAGACTTAAGAAGAGGAATAGCATTTCCAGAATTAGCCAGGAAGTCACTAGGTGGGAAAACAATGCAAAACCAAGAAGTTTTAAGTTCATCTCCAGCCACTAACTCCTTTCTCTGGCATGTAACATCAGCTCATTACCCCTAGTCCTGACCCAAATAGGGCGAGGATAAACAAAGTTAGTTGCTTAGCAACAGGACTGCTGAGCAAAGAGGTAGAGTTTGCTTTAATGTCGCTTCTTGGGCTGATCATTCAAGGTCCTTGCAGATCATGCAACTTCTAATACCAGCAACTCTCCAGAAATACTGACTTAGATCAAGAATAATGTTTATAATCAAATACTGAATAGAAAGGCATTTAAATAGCAACATTTTAATAATTGTTATTGAATTAGCATTTACTGAGTTCTCTGATAATTTTAAGTGTTTTATACATGTTAACTCGTAGAAAATGGAGACAATATGAAAATCATATATTGAATATAAATTCAGGAAAACATTTAATATATGCATATATTGAAGCTATGCTATATATAGTCAAAAAATCAAAAAACATAGTTACTAGGTGAGCCCATAGGGCAAGGAATAATGAAGACATTAACAAGTGTGTATGCACTTCTTTGTTTAAAAGTATATCTATGAATACTTTATTGATGTGAACTTTTCTTTCAAAGATCTTAAAACACTTTATTTCCTCTTTCAACTTCCCTGAGAATTGAATACAGCACCTGTAAGTTTACCCTTGAACAAAAAGTAAAAAGAGAAAGTGTAAAGATCATAAAGTCATTGCCTCTGCTTAAAGCAGAAAGATTAGTCATGTAACTACCTCATGAGCTTTAGTTAAATGTTCCTTTCAATTTATAACACTTTTACACTGGATGGTGTGTGTGTGTGTGTGTGTGTGTGTGTGTGTGTGTGTGTGAAATTTCAGCATCACAACTCAACTAGTACACAAGGAAACATTTTCTAGACAAATAAAACTGTGTCAAAATAATTTGCTAGTTACCTTTAAAACCAGTTATTTTAAAACAATCAGTTCCTTAGGGCTCAATCTAAGGGTATTGATCACTAAGTTTCACAAGGAAAGGACTAGGAACACAGCATCCTTATTTTCCCTACTTATACAGGCACAATATAGCAATGGAGCATTGAAGACATTCCAAGAAAAATAAATGATTCCAGACATATCAAAATTCAGCATTTTCTATGCATAATTTAAATGCCAATTTACTTGTTTTGAAAGAGGAAATTATTCCGTGGCTGAAAGACTGCAAACTTCACTTAAAACTTCTTCAAATCTAGGTGGTCATCCCACTAAAGAAGGTGTATTCTGTGATCTTTTAGATCCTGTAGATTTACTTTGGGGGGAAAAAAGTTCGCAATGAGAACAATAGTTCCAGACACCACAGATGGAAATTTAAATGTGGTGTGATACTGCACATCAGGAGCCAGCTAAGGTAACTGTGTTGCAATCTGTGAGTTACTCTTGTGAAACGATTCCTTGGCATTTTCTTAACAAGAGCAGGGTGTTAGTGCCAGTGTTTTGGCTTGCTTCCATTTTCCAGTGTATGAGCTCCAACTACCAATACTTTTTCTACATTTCACATCTTAAATGATTTTAGGGTTATGTCATTCATGTTAGTATTTTTTATTAAACATATACTTCACTAATAGCAGCACAGATCCTATTAAGTGTTTAGAGATTCCTCAGGAAAAATGTATGCTGTTCTTGAGCTACAGTAACAGTCTTATGTCTTTTTTTTAACCCTGCCCCCACTCCCACCCCCTCCCCCCCCAAAAAACAGACCTGTTGGACCAAATATTATTTACCAAAAAATAATTCTTTTTTTTTAAAAAAAAAAACAAGGCCCCGATTGCATTTTCTCACATTATTCAGTTCTTAATCAAGTTAAGTGCTTTTATGAATGTAAACCAACTTTAGGACAGAGATAAATAACCATAAAATAGAGGAGACTAGGACACACACATACACACATACTGCACAGCACATAATATCTGGTAGCACACTGGAATTTTTATCTTTAAAATGTTTTTCACTTATGAAAATAAAATATATAAAATACAGATTTATAGTTTAAATATAACTTTTTCATTTTATTGATGTTTTCAATATTTTTAACCTAATGAAAGTTAAACAAGTGACAAATGATTTGTTTAAATAGCACATTAATTTCAATGACAATGTTTTGAGGATTAAATCTCTTGTTATATTTTTAAATATTGTAAGTATCTGTAATAAAATACCATAAGTAATCAAAAGTTGATACAGACTCAAACTTACTTTTTAATCTTTCATTTTTATTCAGTCATTCTCATAATTATATTATTAAATCTCTTTTCAAATCAGTCCAATCATTTAATTCTCCTTGTATACTATTGCTACTATTGATTTATTGAGCACTCACTTGGTATTTAGTACTTAATGTATATACTCCCATTTAACGTTCACACCCACCCTTTAAAGTAGAAAGTGTCATTGCCATTATATAGGTGAGAAATCCTATATTTAAAAATGTTGAACTTGTTCAAGTCACATAGCTAAGAAGCAATAAAGTCAAGGTTGAAACATAAAGTTGGTTAAGTTATAGTCTTTATACATATAGTTATTAGCAATGATAAACTATATCATGTAAAATCTCATCTATTTTTACTGAATTAATTCAAGGTTGTCTGGTTATACCTCTGTGAAGTTATCCTACCCAGAACTTCTGGCTAAATTAATATTAACTTCTTTTTCTAGATCTGAGTAATGGTGGATTCTCATAAAAATATGAGTAAAAGTTTCTAAATGTATCTCTTTTTTATTTGATTTGTTATCATTCAGTATTTTCTGCCAAAATGTTGGGATGATCAGGAGATATCTTTAAAGGGAATAAGAATATCTAAACAATTGGAAATGGAGTTAAATGCTCTAGAAGAAATAAATGATGCAATTAAATTATAATTAGGGACAGAGATTTACCCAAACAGCACATTGTCATGGTCAAGGGACAGAGTGAAATTTTGAAAAGCAGATCAAACCAAAGCCAGATGACAGACAGATAGTTTAGGACATGAAAATACATGAAATGTATGGAGTGAAGAATCATGAACATATTCATGGCAACTTTTGAAAATATAGAAGCATTGTTTCACATCCAGTTCCAAAAGAAGTGAAGCTAGATAAATTCAAGAAGATGCAAAACAATCACATTTTAAAGCCACAAGCATCCTGAGTTTATTCCTTATTAATGAACTGAAACTTCCTCTAAATAAAAAGGTAGCGGGGGATGGGGGGCAGGTAAAAGATCTAAAATGGGCATTTTCAGAATATTACTATAAAGAAAAAGAATGCTATAATTTAACCACTGAACTGAAATCTGAAATCCTTAAAGTGCATTTTTAGGCTGCTGATCCTAACCTCCTACGGACCAATTATAGCTAAATAATTGTTGTTGGTATGACAACCTCAGGGAGAAACAAAAGATCACTTTCTTTAAGTGAAGCCACAAAGTTGTTCTTTAGAATAGAAAATAAGAAAGGGTGGCTATACATCATGGCAGCATATGAGATCACATTGGTTAATGACATTATTCTTTAAATAATGTTATTAAGACCACAAAGGGTTGTGGAGGGCTAAAACATGTATATCGCTGGTTTGTACATTTCAGCTGTCTTAAATCTAAGAGTTGATTATCAAAGACAAATTGATTGTTTTATTCACATGACTAGTCAGTAAGGCACTTAAGCACTGTTTCAAATTCATATGTCTTAGGTACAACTCTAGGTTCACATCTCAGTAGTAAATATGTTTAGAGGTCTGATGGTCAAAGCCTATGTACATATTATTTCCACAAATCTTGCAAATGGTCACTTTTCTTCTATGTAAGAAGTGCTATTACCAATTATATGCAAATGAAGTTGTCTGTAGTCTTTATTGATTTAATGCAGATATACTCTTGATTTCAAAAGAAATAACTGTACAAAACTACACATATTGATGTAAGATTTGATGATTTTTGACCTGTATACACCCATGAGACCATCATCACAATAGAGATAATGGAGATATACATTGCCCTCCAAAATGGTTCTTGTGTTCCAATATTATGTGACCCTCCATTCTTTCTTCCTCACCTGCCATCCCCAGGGAGTCACTTACCTGTTTTCTGTCAACATAGATTAGTTTGTATTTTCTAGAGTTTCATATAAATGGAATCATAGAATAAGTACTCTTTTCTGTTTGGCTTATTTCAGTTAGCAAAACTATTTTGAGATTTATCCATTTTGTCATGATCCTTCTTATTACTGAGTATTAGCCTATATAGTTTATTTTTCTAGTCAATTTTTGATCATCATTTGGATGGTTTTTTTTTTCCTATTACCAATATATCTGCTGCGAATATTTCTATGCAAGTAATTATGTGGACATGCACTATCATTTCTCTTGGGTAAATACCTAGAAATGGAATGGATGTATCATATGATAAGTACACATTTAACACACATATACAATAAAAATGTTTTTCAAAGTGGTTATATTTCATTTCAAATCAGTATATAGCATTCTAATCATTCCATATCTTCACCATCAGTGGATGATGTGTTAAGTCAACCTAATTTCAACCATCTGAGCTGTGTGTTGGGATATCTAATTGCAGTTTAATTTGCATTTTCTAATGACTAATAATATTGAGTATGATTTCATGTGCTTATTTAGTATCCATATCTCTTTTTTGGCAAATTGTCCAAATCTTTGCTCATTTAAAATATTAGANAAAAATATGAGTAAAAGTTTCTAAATGTATCTCTTTTTTATTTGATTTGTTATCATTCAGTATTTTCTGCCAAAATGTTGGGATGATCAGGAGATATCTTTAAAGGGAATAAGAATATCTAAACAATTGGAAATGGAGTTAAATGCTCTAGAAGAAATAAATGATGCAATTAAATTATAATTAGGGACAGAGATTTACCCAAACAGCACATTGTCATGGTCAAGGGACAGAGTGAAATTTTGAAAAGCAGATCAAACCAAAGCCAGATGACAGACAGATAGTTTAGGACATGAAAATACATGAAATGTATGGAGTGAAGAATCATGAACATATTCATGGCAACTTTTGAAAATATAGAAGCATTGTTTCACATCCAGTTCCAAAAGAAGTGAAGCTAGATAAATTCAAGAAGATGCAAAACAATCACATTTTAAAGCCACAAGCATCCTGAGTTTATTCCTTATTAATGAACTGAAACTTCCTCTAAATAAAAGGTAGCGGGGATGGGGGGCAGGTAAAAGATCTAAAATGGGCATTTTCAGAATATTACTATAAAGAAAAGAATGCTATAATTTAACCACTGAACTGAAATCTGAAATCCTTAAAGTGCATTTTAGGCTGCTGATCCTAACCTCCTACGGACCAATTATAGCTAAATAATTGTTGTTGGTATGACAACCTCAGGGAGAAACAAAAGATCACTTTCTTTAAGTGAAGCCACAAAGTTGTTCTTTAGAATAGAAAATAAGAAAGGGTGGCTATACATCATGGCAGCATATGAGATCACATTGGTTAATGACATTATTCTTTAAATAATGTTATTAAGACCACAAAGGGTTGTGGAGGGCTAAAACATGTATATCGCTGGTTTGTACATTTCAGCTGTCTTAAATCTAAGAGTTGATTATCAAAGACAAATTGATTGTTTTATTCACATGACTAGTCAGTAAGGCACTTAAGCACTGTTTCAAATTCATATGTCTTAGGTACAACTCTAGGTTCACATCTCAGTAGTAAATATGTTTAGAGGTCTGATGGTCAAAGCCTATGTACATATTATTTCCACAAATCTTGCAAATGGTCACTTTTCTTCTATGTAAGAAGTGCTATTACCAATTATATGCAAATGAAGTTGTCTGTAGTCTTTATTGATTTAATGCAGATATACTCTTGATTTCAAAAGAAATAACTGTACAAAACTACACATATTGATGTAAGATTTGATGATTTTGACCTGTATACACCCATGAGACCATCATCACAATAGAGATAATGGAGATATACATTGCCCTCCAAAATGGTTCTTGTGTTCCAATATTATGTGACCCTCCATTCTTTCTTCCTCACCTGCCATCCCCAGGGAGTCACTTACCTGTTTTCTGTCAACATAGATTAGTTTGTATTTTCTAGAGTTTCATATAAATGGAATCATAGAATAAGTACTCTTTTCTGTTTGGCTTATTTCAGTTAGCAAAACTATTTTGAGATTTATCCATTTTGTCATGATCCTTCTTATTACTGAGTATTAGCCTATATAGTTTATTTTCTAGTCAATTTTGATCATCATTTGGATGGTTTTTTTTTTCCTATTACCAATATATCTGCTGCGAATATTTCTATGCAAGTAATTATGTGGACATGCACTATCATTTCTCTTGGGTAAATACCTAGAAATGGAATGGATGTATCATATGATAAGTACACATTTAACACACATATACAATAAAATGTTTTCAAAGTGGTTATATTTCATTTCAAATCAGTATATAGCATTCTAATCATTCCATATCTTCACCATCAGTGGATGATGTGTTAAGTCAACCTAATTTCAACCATCTGAGCTGTGTGTTGGGATATCTAATTGCAGTTTAATTTGCATTTTCTAATGACTAATAATATTGAGTATGATTTCATGTGCTTATTTAGTATCCATATCTCTTTTTTGGCAAATTGTCCAAATCTTTGCTCATTTAAAATATTAGATTGTTTGTTTACATATGATTGAGTTTTGTGGGTTCATTATGTATTCTGAAAACAAGTCCTCTATGAAATATGTGTTTTGCATATCTTTTGCTTAAGTCTATACCTTATCTTTTCGTTTTCTTAATAGTGTCTTTTGAAAATCTGAAATGAAATATATATAAATTTATATATTTTAAATTTTACGGGTTGTGCTTTTGTCATATGTTAGAAATATTTTTTAACCAAAAGGGTTTTTTGGTTTTGTTTGTTTGTTTGTTTTTATTTTAAGTTCTGGGATACATGTGCAGAACCTGCAGTCTTGTTACGTAAGTATATGAGTGCCATGGTGGTTTGCTGCACTTATTGACACATCCTCTAAGGTCCCTCTTCTCGTCCCCCACCCCCTAACAGGCCCTGGTGTGTTTTGTTGCCCTCCCTGTGTCCATGCGTTCTCACTGTTCAACTCCCACTTATGAGTGAGAACACAATGATGTTTGGTTTTCTGTTCTTGTGCTATTTTGCTGAGAATGATGACTTCCAGCTTCATCCATGTCACTGCAAAGGACATGATCTCATTCATTTTTATGGCTGCATAGTATTCTATAGTGTATATACATCACTTTTTCTTTATCCAGTCTATCATTGATGGGTATTTGTGTGGGTTCCATGACTTTGTTATTGTAAGTAGTGCACAATACACATACATATGCATGTGTCTTATAGTAGAATAATTCATATTCCTTTGGGTATATACCCAGGAATGGGATTGCTGGGCCAAATAGTATATCAGTTTCTAGATCCTTGAGGAATTGCCACACTGTCTTCCACAAAGGTTGAACTAATTTACATTCCCATTAACAGTGTAAAAATGTTCCTGTTCTTTGCAGCCTTGTCAGTATCTATTGTTTCCTGCTTTTTTAATAATCCACATTCTGATTGATATGAGATGGTATCTCACTGTGGTTTTGAATTGCATTTCTCTAATGATTAGTGACATTGAGCTTTTTTTTTCATATGTTTGTTGGCTGCATAAATGTCTTCTTTTGGGAAGTGTCTGTTCATATCCTTTGCCCACTTTTTGATGGTGTTTCCCCCCCCCCGCCTTGTAAACAAGTTTAAGTTCCTTGTAAATTCTGGATGTTAGATTTTTGTCAGATGGGGAGATTGCAAAACTGTTTTCCCATTCTGTAGGTTACCTGTTCACTCTGATGACAGTTTCTTTTGCTGTGCAGAAGCTCATAGTTTAATTAGATCTCATTGGTCAATTTTGGCTTTTGTTGCAATTGCTTTTGGCATTTTTGTCATGATGTCGTTGCCCATGCCTATGTCCTGAATGTTATTGCCTAGATTTTCTTCTAGGGTCTTCATGATTTTGGGTTTTACATTTAAGTTTTTAAACCATCTTGAGTTGATTTTTGTACAAGGTATAAAGAGGGGTCCAGTTTCAGTTTTCTGCATATGACTACCCAATTTTCTCAGTGTCATTTATTCAATAAGAGATCCTTTCCCCATTGCTTGTTTTTCTCAGGTTTGTTGAAGATCAGATGGTTGTAGATGTGTGGTGTTATTTCTGAGGCCTCTATTCTGTTCCATTCATCTATATGTCTCTTCTGGTACCAGTACCATGCTGTTTTGGTTACTGTAGGCTTGTAGTTTAGTTTTAAGTCAGGTAGTGTGATGCCTCCAGCTTTGTTCTTTATGCTTAGGATTGTCATGGCTACACGGGGTCTTCTTTGATGCCATATGAAATTGAAAGTAGTTTTTTTCTAATTCCGTGAAAAATGTCAATGGTAGTTTGATGGGAATAGCATTGAATCTGTAAGTTACTTTGGGTAGTACGTCCATTTTCATGATATTGAGTCTTCCTATCCATGAGTATGGAAGGTTGTTCTATTTGTTTGTGTCCTTTCTTATTTCCTTGAGCAGCGGTTTGTAGTTCTCCTTAAAGAGGACCTCCACATCCTTTGTTAGCTGTATTCCTACGTGTTTTATTCTCTTTGTAGCAATTGTGGATGAGAGTTCATTCATGATTTGGCTCTCTGCTTGTGTGTTGTTGGTGTATAGGAATGCTTGTGATTTTTGAAAAAAGATTTTGTATCCTGAGACTGCTGAAGTTGCTTATTAGCTTAAGGAGAATGGGGCTGAAATGATGGGGTTTTCTAAATATAGAATCATGGTATCTGCAAACAGAGACCATTTGACTTCCTCTCTTCCTATTGGAATATGCTTTATTTTTCTTCTCTTTCCTGATTGCTCTCACCAGAACTTCCAATACTATGTTGAATAGGAGTGGTAAGAGAGGACATTCTTGTCTTGTACTGGTTTCAAAGGAAATGCTTCCATTTTTTTCTCATTCTGTATGATATTAGCCATGCGTTTGTCATAAATAGCTCTTATTATTTTGAGATATGTTCCACCAATACCTAGTTTATTGAAAGTTTTTAGCATGAAGGGATGTTGAATTTTATTGAAGGCCTTTTCGGCATCTATTGAGATAATCATGTGGTTTTTGTCATTGTTTCTATTTATCTGATGGATTAAGTTCATTGATTTGCATATGTTGAACCAGCACTACATCTCAGGGATGAAGCTGACTTGATTGTGATGGGTAAGTTTTATGATATGCTGCTGAATTCGGTTTGTCAGTATTTTACTGAGGATTTTCTCATTGATGTCAATCAGAGATATTGGCCAGAAGTTTTCTTTTTTTGTTGTGTCTCTGCCAGGTTTTGGTATTAGGATGATGCTGGCTTCATAAAATGAGTTAGGGAGGAGTCCCTCCTTTCTAATTTTTTGGAATAGTTGCGGAAGAAATGGTATCAACCCGTCTTTGTACCTCTGGTAGAATTTGGCTGTAAATCTGCCTGGCCCTTGGCTTTTTTTGTTTGGTAGGCTATAATTACTGCCTCGATTTCAGAACTTGTTATTGGTCTATTCAGGAATTCTCCTTCTTCCTGGTTTAATCTTGGGAGGGTGTATGTGTCCAGGAATGTATCAATTTCTTCTAGGTTTTCTAGTTTATTTTCATAGAGGTGTTTATAGTATTGTCTAATGGTAGTTTTTATTGCTGTGGGGTCAGTGGTGATATTCCCTTCATCATTTTTTATTGTATCTATTTTATTCTTCTCTCTTTTCTTCTTTATTAGTCTAAGCTAGAGGTCTATCTATTTTGGTAATTTTTTCAAAAAAAAATCTCCTGGATTCACTGATTTTTTGGATTGTGTGTGTGTGTGTGTGTGTGTGTATGTGTGTATGTGTCTGTGTGTCTATCTCCTTCAGTTCTGCTCTGATCTTAGTTATTTCTTATCTTTTAGCTTTTGGATTAGTTTGCTCTTGCTTCTTAGCTCTTTTATGTGATGTTAGGGGGTCAATTTGAGATCTTTCTAGCTTTCTGATGTGGGCATTTACTGCTATAAATTTCCCTCTTAACAGTGCTTTAGCTGTGTCCCAGAGATTCTGGTACATTGTGTCTTTGTTTTCATTGATTTCAAAGAGCTTCTTGATTTCTGCCTTAATTTCATTACTTACCCAGGAGTCATTCAGGAGCAGGTTGTTCGGTTTCCATGTAATTGTGTGGTTTTGAGTGAGTTCCTTAATCCCACGTTCTAATGTGATTGCACTTTGGTCTGAGAGATCGTTATGATTTCAATTCTTTTGCATTTGCTGAGGAGGGTTTTACTTCTAATTATGTGGTTGATTTTAGAATAACTTCCATGTGGCACTGAGAAGAATGTATACTCTGTTGATTTAGGGTGGAGAGTTTTGTAAATGTCTATTATGTCCACTTGACCCAGAGCTGAGTTCAAATCCTGAATATCCTTGTTAATTGGCTGTCTTGTTGATGTGTGTAATATGACATTGGGGTGTTAAAGTCTCCCATTATTATTGTGGGAGAGTCTAAGTCTCTTTGTAGGTCTCTAAGAACTTGCTTTATGAATCTGGGTGCTCCTGTATTGGATGCATATATATTTAGGATAGTTAGCTCTTCTTGTTGAATTGATCCCTTTACCATTATGTAATGCCCTTCTTCGTCTTTTTTGTTCTTTGTTGGTTTAAAGTCTGTTTTGTCAGAGACTAGGATTACAACCCCTGCTTTTTTTTTACTTTCCATTTGCTTGGTAAATTTTACTCCATTCCTTTATTTTGAGCCTATATGTGTCTTTGCATGTGAGATGGGTCTGCTGAATACAGCACACCAATGGGTTTTGACTCTTTATCCAACTTGCCAGTCTGTGTCTTTTAACTGGGGCATTTACCCCATTTATATTTAAGGTTAAATTGTTATGTGTGAATTTGATCATCACAATGCTATCTGGTTATTTTGCACACTAGTTGATGTAGTTTCTTCGTAGTGTCATTGCTCTTTATATTTCAGTTTGTTTTTGCAGTGGCTAGTATCTTGTTGTATTTCTCCATATTTAGTGTTTCTTTCAGGGACTCTTGCAAGACGGGCCTGGTGGTGATGAAATCCCTCACATTTGGCTGTCTGAAAAGGATTTTATTTCTCCTTTGCTTATGAATCTTAGTTTGGCTGGATATGAAATTCTGGGTTGAAAATTCTTTTCTTTAAGAATGTTGAATATTGACCCCCAATCTCTTCTGGCTTGCAGGGTTTCTGCAGAGAGGTCTGCTGTTGGTCTGATGGATTTTCCTTTGTAGGTGACCTGGCTTTACTCTCTGGCTGCCCTAAACATTTTTCCTTCATTTTCATCTTGGAGAATCTGATGATTATGTGTCTTAGGGTTGATCTTCTCATGGAGTATCTTAGTGGTGTTCTCTGTATTTCCTGAATTTGCATGTTGGCCTGCCTTGCTAGGTTGGGGAAGTTCTCCTGCATAATATCCTAAAATGTGTTTTCCAGTTTGTTTCCATTCTTCCCATCTCTTTCAGGTACTTCAATTAATTGTAGGTTTGGTCTTTTTACACAGTGCCATATTTCTTGGAGGTGTTGTTCATTCCTTTCTCTTATTTTTTCTCTAATCTTGTCTACCTGCCTTATTTAGTAAGGTCTTTTTCAAACTCTGATACTCTTTCTTCCTTTTGGTCGATTCAGCTATTGATACTTGTGTATGTTTCACAAAATTATCATGCTGTGTTTTTCGGCTCCATTGGGTCATTTTTGTCCCTCTCTAAACTGGTTATTTTAGTTGGCATCTCCTCTAACCTTTGATCAAGGTTCTTAACTTCTTGGCATTGGGTTATAACATGCTCCTTTAGATCAGCATAGGTTTTTATTAACCATCTTCTGAAGTCTACTTCTGTCAAATAGTCCATCTCATCCTCCATCCAGTCTGCGCCCTTGCTGGAGAGGCGTTGTGATGATTTGGAGGATAAGAGTCACTCCAGCCTTTTGGGTCTTCAGCATTTTTTCATTGATTCTTTCTCATCTACGTGAGTATGTCTAGTATCAATCTTTGAGGCTGCTAACCCTTGAATGGGGTTTTTAAGGGGACTGTTTTTGTTGTTGATGCTGTTGTTATTGTTTTCTGTTTGTTTGCTTTTCTTGCAATGGTCAGGTCACTCTTTTGCAGGGCTTTTGTGATTTGCTGGGAGTTCACTTCAGGCCCTATTCATCTGGTTCACTCTCGCACATGGAGCTATCACTCAAGGAGGCTGGAGAACAGCAAAGACGGGTGCCTACACCTGTTTCTGGGATCTCTGGCATTGACAGTCCCCAACCTGATGCCAGTAGGATCATTCCTATATAGGGTGTCTGACAACCCCTTTGGGGGTAGGTATCTCACCCAGTTGGGTGGCATGGGCAACAGGACTGTTTAACAAAGCACTTTGTTCCTTGGTGGAGGGGGTGCACTTTGCTGGGGGGAAACCCATTCATCTGGGCTGCCCAGGTTCCTCAGAGCTACCCGGAGGAAAGGCTAAGTCTGCTGATCTGCAGAGACTATGGCCATCCCTCCCCCTAGGAGCTCAGGGCCAGAGAGATCGGGGTTCTATCCCTGAGCCTCTGGATGGTGTTGTTGGAGTTCCTGCAGGGAGGCCCTGCCCAGTGAGGAAGGATGGGTGCATGATCAGGCCTGAAGGGGTGCTCTGGCCACAGTTCGCCACAGCTGGTATATTGGACTGTGGGGGACACCTCTTGGGACCAAACTGTCCAACAGGCTTCAGAAGGAGAAAAGGGTGACCTGGAGCTATAGAGATGGATGCTGCCCTTCCCCTGTCCAGGGAACTTAGAGTGTTAGGCAGTTATGAGTCCCAGTGCTGGCTGCTGCCCCTCCCACAAGGAGCTCAAAGAGCTTAGATGGTAGGCAGCCTTAGCGGTAGTGCTGGTCCCCTCCCCCCAGTAACTTGGTAGGCTTAAGCAAATTCTAGTTGCAAGGCTGTTGAGAATCTTTGCGGCTCTGGGTTTGGGCCCCTAGGCCCTGGTGGTGTGGGTTCCTGAGTTGGATCTTCTTATCTGTGGGTTGCACAGTTCTGTGGAAAAGTGTCATTTCCCCAGCTGGGTAGCACGCTCACTCACTGCCTCCTTTGGCTGGGTTGTGGGAGCTCCCCCACCCCATGTGGCTCTTAGATGGTCCAGTGGACCACACTGATCATCCTTCCTCTCCGTGGGTCATGCCAGCTGCCTAGTCAGTTCTGATGAGAGAACCTGGATACCTTGGTTGCTGGTGCAAGATTCACATGTATTATGGTCCTTTTCAATGTGAGCCTCCAATTGCTGCTGGTTTTAGTTGGCTATCTTTGTCCCACCCCTTAACCCAAATTTTTTAAAAAAATTGTTCCTCTTGTTTTCTTCTAGCACTTTTATAGTTTAGCTTTTTCATTTAGGTCTATGATCTTTTTTCATTAAGCTTTGTACATAATATGAAGTGTTGAGGGTTCCTTCCTTCTTTATTTTTTTATTTTTTATTTTTTTTAATTTTAGAGCTCACTCTGTTGTCCAGGCTGGAATGTAGCTGTGTGATCATTGGTCACTATAGCTGAACTCCTGGCCTCAAGCAATCCTTCTGCCTTGGGCTCCCAAAGCACTGAGATTACAGGCACAAGCTACTGTAACGATGCCCCTCCCTCCTATTTTTTCCCTCCTTTTTTGCTTCCATTCTTTTCCTTCCTTCCTTCCCTTTCCCTTCCCCTTTCGCTTCCCCATCCCCTTCCTTCCTTCCCTTCCTCCCTCCCTCCCTCCTTCCTTCCTTCCTTCCTCCCTCCCTCCCTTCCTCCCTGCCTTCTTTCCTCCCTCCCTCCCTCCCTCCCTCCCTCCCTTCCTTCCTTCCTTCCTTCCTTCCTTCTTTCCTTCCTAGAATATGGCTATCCAATTCTTCCAACACCATTTATTAAAAGCATTATTATTTCCTCATTTAATTGTATTAGTGTCTTTATAAAAAAAATTGACTATATGTTTGTAGGTCTGTTTTTGGATTCTCTATTGTCTTCCATTAATAATTTTGCCAATACCACAATGTCTTTACTGCTGGAGATTTATATTAGATATCTAAATCAGGTAGAGTAAATACTCTAATTTTTTCAAAGTTGAAAAACCCAAAGTCATTTTGACTATTCTAGGTCCTTTATGATCTAGGTATATCATAAATTTATTATTGGTTTGTCAATATCTTCAAACAGGCATTCTAGGATGGATCTTTATTAGAATTGCATTAAATGTGTAGATAAATTTTAGAAAAATTTATGTCTTGATAATATCAAGTCTTCTAGTTCAAGAACATGGTATAGTTCTTCATGTATTTAGCTCTTATTTAATTTCTCTCAGCAATTTTGATTTGTGTCCTCAGTGCACAGATATTTATAATACTTTGTCAAATGTATCCCTAAGTATTCCACTATTTTATGTTATTTTAGATGACAATTTAAAACATTGTTAATTGACAACTTATAGAAATACAGTTGATATTTATGTACTGACTCTGTACTGAGAAATCTTAATATACATTTAAGATCCTAATATTTTGTGTTTTTTCTCTATATATTATATCATCCGCAAATAAAGACAGTTTTGGTTCTTCTTTTCTAGTGTGTATGACTTTTTTGTTTTCTTCATATACTGACTAGAACCCATAGTACATTTGAATGGAAGTAATGAGAGTGGATATCCTCATTTTGCTCCCAATCCTAAGGGGGAACATTCAATCTTTCACCATTACATATGACATTAAATGTGAGTTTTAAATTGATGGCCTTTATAAAATAGAAGAAATTCTCCTCTGTTCCTAATTTGTTGAGAGTTTTGGTGGGGAATTGATTCTGGATTTTTGATAAATGCCTTCACTGTATCTCTTGAGATAAACTTATGCTTTTCTTCTTTTTTAGTCATTAATGGTAGATTACATTGAGTTTTGAATCTTGAACTAATCTTGCATTCTTGTGACAAACCTCACTTTTTCATGATGTCTTATTCTTTTCATATATTGTTGAATTTGATTTGCTAAAGCATTGTTAAGAATTTTTGCATCTATGTTCACAAGTGAAGTTGACATATTGCTTTATTTTCTTATAATGTCTTCCTATTTGCAGATAATGCTAGCTTCATGGATTAATCATAGAATGAGCTTGGAACTGTTCTCCCCTTTTCAATTTTCTGTAAGAAACTTGATATTATTTCTACATAAAACATCTTTGATAGAATTCACAAATGAGGATACCTACTTAATATGCTCATACATTTCTCTACCTTTTAAATATATTGATAAAGTACTGATATTAGGTTGGTGCAAAAATAATTGTGGTTTTGTCATTTAAAAAAGAAAAAAAAATTGCAAAAACCGCAATTACTTTTGCACCAAATTAATAACTGTTTAATATTCTTTTCTGCTAATTCTAGCGTCTGTTTCATTTCCATTGACTGGCTTTTATCCTCATCAAGGTTTATATTCTTTGCATATAATGTAATTTTCTATTTGATGCCAGATATTATTTTGTTTTACTTTTGGGTGCTGATATGTATAGTAGATGTACATACATGATATTGATATCTAATATAATTCCTAGAAAAGGAATTAAGATATATATAAAGGAATAGTATAAACATTATAAGAGAAATATACATATAAATCATGTATATTCATATAATAGAATATATCAGCAATATCTTTATTTTATAATATATATGTAGGTATTCCTATGCTTTTTGTGATAACGCAGATATTATGGTAACTATTCATTTTCTGAGATTCTTTGCCTGGCCTTGAGTAGATTTCTCATGTACATATGCTTATATATACATATTTTAAAAAATAATATATAATTAATGTGATTCTATGTACGTAATATACATAAAATTTCTTTAATTGTTCTTGAACTTTGGTTTAGGATGCAAGTGACTTTAAAATCATTTGATCCTTTCAAAATTTGCATTAAAGTTTTGTTAGGTAGTTCCAGAAACATTCCTTTTTTTTTTTTTTTTTTCGAAACAGAATCTCACTCTGTCTCTCAGGCTGTAGTGCAATGATACGATCTTGGCTTACAGCAGCCTCGACTTTCTCAGGCTCAGGTGATCTTCCCACCTCAGCCTCCTGAGTAGCTAGGACCATGAGTGCATGCCATCATGCCTGGTTAACTTTTGTATTTTTTTGTAGGTACGAGTTTTTGCCTTGTTGCCCAGGCTGCTTTCAAACTTCTGAGCTCAAGGCTCCCAAAGTACTTACAGGAATGAGCTAATGTCCCCAGCAGGAACATTCTTAATCTATGGCTAATTTTGCTCCACTAAGGCAAGGTAATACCCATCCCATTCTGAGCATTCTACCTAATGTTCCCACTATGGATTGTGGAAATACAAACTGTTATTATCTTTTTGTGATCACCAGATATTGTTCTGACTCTTCATTTTCTGAGACTCCCTGGCTTTGAGTAGATTTCTCATATGCATGTAATTATATATACTCAAATGAAGACTTAAAGAGGACCCCGCACAGACTGCCAAAGTTCTTTCTGTCTTTGTGGCTCCTTCTTCTTGATACAGCTTTCCTTTCTGGCACTCTTTTCTGCAAATTCTAGTTATTGTGGCTTCCCCTGCCTCCTCATATCAGGGAGGCTATGGACTCTGTTTGGGTCCCAGCTCCTTGCATGAGGCATGAAAACTCTCTCTAGGCTATAAACTGGGGCAATCATATAGCTCAGTTCATTGATTTCTCTTCTGTAAGAGTTCACTGTCCGTTACTGAATGATGTCCAGTGGCCATTGTTTCATATATTTTCTCTATTTTTTTTTTTAGTTGACTTGACTCAATTTTCCTTTTTCTTTTTCTTCTTTTTTTTTGAGACGGAGTCTCGCTCTGTCGCCCAGGCTGGAGTGCAGTGGCAGGATCTCGGCTTACTTATAAACTCTGCCTCCCGGGTTCACGCCATTTTCCTGCCTCAGCCTCCTGAGTAGATGGGACTACAGGCGCCTACCACCATGCTCGGCTAATTTTTTTGTGTTTTTAGTAGAGACGGGGTTTCACCGTGTTAGCCACGATGGTCTCGATCTCTTGACCTTGTGATCCGCCCGCCTCGGCCTCCCAAAGCACTGGGATTACAGGCGTGAGCCACCGCGCCCAGCCTACTCAACTTTCCTAATATGAATCATCTCATTACACCTGCTGTGATGCTCCATTCATGAAATGTAATCAAAGTGATGTGCTGCCTCAATTTAAGGAACTGTTTTGAAGATGAGTGTAAATTTCTTTTGCTTAGTATAAGTATAAAAGCAGCAGCAGACTATGTAAGTCTATTTAAAAACAGAGAACCTCTTAAAATGTTTAGATTAGGAGGGAGGTTAATTTTATTCCATCACTTTGTCATAGACAACAGATACATTACTTTTAAGGAGAGAATTAAGTATATTTAGAAATATTTATAAAATAAATTTATCTAAGGGGAAAAATCTTGGATAGACCCTCTTATTCCATCCTTGCTATCACCCTATGAATAGTCAGGAAGTCAAAACCTTTTCCTAGGAAATTAAGAGGCTATTTATGTCCCACTAGGTTAAGTTTCTACTTCAGGTCTCGTGAGCTTATGTAAAGACTGCTAACATTCATGTCTTCTGATTATAGATTCAGTATCTGCTTTATCCTATCATTTGTTAACATATATTTTCAAATAGATAATTTAAATGAGATGCTTCTGAATGATAATTACATTTACTCAGTGTGTTATAACTTACAATGTATTTCTTGTGTATTACTTGATTTGAGTTTCATAACATCCCTGTAAGTTAAAACATTCAAGTGTTTTGAGTTCCTTTACTTAGAGTCAAGAACTTAAGATGCACAAGACATCAGTAGATGATCCAGCAATGATCTATAAGAGGCAGAACAAAGACTTGAATGGGTCCTTGAACTCCTCCTCCAATACTCTACCCACTTGTCTATACTTGTTATGCTATTATATTTCAGTAAGCTACTTGGATCAAATGTTGAAGGCTGTCAATGTTAAACTTTCTGGTCACTATATGTTCAATAGTAAAAGTCTGAGTCTTCTCATCATTTGTCAACTTACTTCATGAAATAAAAAGGTTTATAATATAAATTAATGACAATATTATTCATCTTAACCTGACTCAATTGTCCTAATAATTTTGCTTATCGTGATGCTCTATTCATGAAATTTAATCAAAGTGATATGCTGCCTCAATTTAAGGAAATGTTTAGAAGATGAATGTAATTTTCTTTTCTTAAGCAAAAGAATAAAAATATCAAACTATCTAGGTCTATAAAAAAGAGAACAACTGGGATGCAACAGCAACGCTACCATTCTTAACTGGTATCACAAGGCACTGACTTATCAAGCATAATTATATATTGTCTTAACTCCCCAAACATAGAAACAGTCAACAAATTGCACCCTTATGCTATAAGGTTTTTTTAAAAAAAGTTTTCCCTTTAGTCACAAAGGTATGCATATTGCATTTGATATTCACTAATAAAAAAATGTCATCAGCTGCCTCACTGTGAGATAGTATTTACTACAGGAGAAGCAATCCATAGTTAACATTTAAAATTTTAGACTTTTGTGTGACCATACAGATTATAATTCTCACTCTGGAGCCTTTTCTGGGATCTTTTAACCTCTCAGTAGATCAGAGATCAATGGTTAATAAAAAACACGATCCATGTTTGTGCCAGTGATATAGAAATATTAAGTTCTATGTATTTTCTGAAATAGCTACACAGTTTTCTTAGATAAAGGTTAAAGGCTATATTTAGTATTATCATTTAAACAACTACTTAGACACTTATCGATAGAATGTCTCTGGACTTAATTGCACATGAAAGACCAAAAACGGTCAGAATAATTGCAATTTAAGTATTTTTCTTAAGGCATAGTATTCGGTTGTGCTAGCTAGAATTAAGATACCTCCACTATTTTAGAGAATTATTTTGATTGTGAGGAAAGGAAATCTACTATTCAGACCACTTCAAGGAAAAGGTAAGCAGAATCAGGAAGCCATCAAAGACCAAAATATCTCTACAGGCCGGCTCCTGTTGGCTATCTCTTTCTCTTTTCATTTACACATATTCTTACTTTCATAGTTTCTTATATTCTGTCTCTAGAAATTATCGAATGTCTTTCCTCCTCTGCTTACTTAGAGCCTCTGGCCCTTTACGATTTATTTTATTTGAACATGTTCTCATGAATTGTACAAAGACCCAGCTCTTCTTTTACACCAGGAGTGACAGTTGAGGGGGAAAAATTATTAGAATATAGTATGCAAAAATAGGTAACAGTAACAGCTCCTGTAAGTCTTCATTGCCTTCAAGGAGACATTCTAGATCATTTCTTGAGTATCTGACGTGTATATCGATTGCGTAAAAAATGTAAAATGTAAGATTTGGGATAATCATCGTGGCACTCTTGCCAGAGAAGTGGTAGACCATAACTGAGGCACCAAAATGTGTAGGATGCAATGAGATTTACTTTAAGTCTTTAATGAGAAGTTTTAGTTGATTGAAATTGTATATTTTTCTGTAAAATGTGTTGATTCCTTTAAGTTAAATTATTGATAAGACTTAACAGTGTTTCCAGCATTATGCTTGTAATTAAGGAGTCAAATTCTCCACAATGCTACATAAATCACATGAATGTACATATTACCCATTTCAATGTGATCTCAAAACACTAAAATAATATGCTTTATACCAAGGGTTTGCTGCATATATTTGGATAATTTTATATGATATCATGTTGTTATATGCTGGATCTTGTTTTATCCATTTCACTTGTGCTTGTATAGAGGACACAATTTGTCTGTAGCCAGGTTTATTTTTATTCAGTTGCTGCTCATTCACTACTACAGTTCACAAATAGAAACAGATGCTTCCATTTGAACTTTCTGAGCAAAAGAGTGGAAACATTGATATATCCCCAAAAGCAAGTGATTATCATGGCACAATTATGGCAGTCACAATAAAGTAAGACTTAGATTGAAGCAAAATGTTATGGCACCCAAATATCCTAATGGCACCCCAATGTATTATACTAATGCTAAGAAGGAAAACAAAGCTCTTTATAAAATGTCTTCTGCTTCCAGTGGCTTTAGGAAAAATGACTTCTTTTAATAGTTGTAAGCATTTTGTCTTGTATTAGTCAAGTCATGAGGTCTGTTCAATAATTTTCCATTTCTCTTCTTTCAAGGCACTAGGTAAAAGTATTCATCTACCATACTCTGGGTTAGACAATATCATGTGTACTGTGGGTTAGTTAATATAATGTGGCTTGCTTTGGCTAAGAAATGTAGGAAGTGATGAATTTCACCTCCAGATAAAAGCTTCAGAAGCCATAAAATAATTCACTTGGTATTTTTTTTTTCTACTTTCTTAGTTATCAACATGTGTATTGAGCTAAATCCTCTGTTAGTCAGATCTTGGAGTAATTTTGATTAACAGAGCCCCCAGTGAACCTTAAGACTCTTGGTTCACCTTGTTGAACATGTATAAATTAGAAATAAACTTTCATTTAAGCTACTGAGATTTTAAGCTTCGGTTAGTGTTGTTATGACAGCATTATCTGGACTACCTGAAACACACAGCATGACCTCATATATGTATCACCTCAAGGACACTCACCCAACAAAATGGAAAGAAATTGTATTAAAAACAAAGAATCTTTAGAGTATTAAATTGAAAAGTTAAAAGAATATCCCGGCATGATAGGTATTGCAAAGGTATTTCAGAAATGTTAAACTTTCTACTTTTGAAAATATTCTTAATCTTTCAAAAAAAAAGCATTTAAAAAAAATTTATTCAGTATTTGAGAATTCCAGGTACATAAAATTCTATTTTCTTACTAGCGACCTTGAATGCTGAAACCCAGCTACTTCATGACTCTGACTCTTGGATGCACTTACATTTGGCTTGAACCAATAATCAGACTTAAATACAAATAAATAGTTTATAAATGTGTACATAGCAAAAGATTATAAACTATTATTCAGATATGTCTTTTCAGTATGACTGCTAACATATTAAATATTTGTCTAAGAATCTATCTTGTTCCTTTTGCAATGCCAACATAACAATGCTCTGGTAGAGTCCTCTCCACCAGTTGCGGAAAGGTCATATTCATCAACTCAAAGAATATTGGATTCTAGCAATGCTAGGCACTAATGCCAAATCAGTCCCTTACTCTTTCAAAATCTACGCAATTTCTTAGACTTTGAAAGTAGAAGTCATGCATGTTCTAACAATTAAATATGAGTTTCAAAGTATCATAGCATGTTTTATAACCAAATTAGCTGTTCTGTGCTAGATAAGAACACTTTAAAACACTGCCTTAGAGTAATAAACCAAGAGTAAGATATCTGTAAAGCAAAGACATCAAATGCCTCTGACCAGATGGTCTTTGGAATGCACATGAGTCTTGCCAACCTACTTTGAGTCATGTAGAACAAAGGTAGTTACCATTTTTACATGTGCTGATAAGGTTATTACTTATATTTTCTGCTAGTGGAATGTAATAAACCAAGTGTTTATGTCACCCAAATTTCATATGTTGGAACCTAACTCCAAGATGATGGTAATAGGAGGTGGAGCATTTGGAAGGTGATTAGGTCATGAAGACAGGGCCCTCATGATTGGAATTATTGCCCTTATTAGAGAGAGTCCCCAACATGCTATCTCATTCCTTCCACCATGTGAAAAGGCAGCAAGAAGGTGGGTTCTCACAGACACCAAGTCTACTGGTGTCTTGATCTTGAACTTCCCAACGTCCAGGATTGTAAGAAGCAAACATTTGTTGCTAATAAGCCACCCAGTTTTTGTTGTTTTGTTATAGCAACCTAAATGGATCAAGATGTGGAGTGCTGCCGGTAAATTCTAAAACTGGCATATAGATAATTTTCAAATAGAATGTTCATCCATTTTCCTTCATTATCTGTACACCTTCAGAAGGCCATCAGGTGGTTGTGCAGCCCATTTTAAGTCTTAAGTATAACAATCCTTTAAGCTATCTCTGCTCATTTTAACATAGACATACTGACTTTGAATTTTTGAATGATCCTAAGTAATGCTTCAAATTAACAATGCATTTTTATTGCAATCTCCCGGTGTGGATTGTTGCAAATCTTTCTTCCCTACCCCAGAATTTAAACTAGAACAGGTAAATTTTTCTAACATTCTTTTTAATTGTCATGCAGTCAGTGAATTTAATTTGCAGCAGCATTAAATCATTGAATGAGAACAGATTAGTGAGAGCATGTTAAAAAAAAATCCAGGTTGTGGATTACTATCTCTCATCTCCAAAAAACCAGTTAAACTCTTTTTCTATAGGTAAATTATCTATGTACTATGCTGAACTCTGAAGAAAATGTTACTTTTAATGAAATGCAAAGAAATCACGATATAAAATATAGTTCTAAAACTCGGAGAGCTCAAAGTCTTATTTGTAAATCAAGGATTGAACTTGATTATCATATCTTTGCCAAATATCCTAGATTTGGTAAAAAGCCCTATCTTATTATAATTTCTTTTAATGTGATTTCTAATAATTTAAACAGTGTAACATCATACATAATACATGTCAATATACTGTGCCAATATAGGATGTGATATAGCTATACTCCTCTTTTATATTTAAGATGTATGAACTCAATACATCCTGTTATCCAATGCAGCCAGGAAGACATTTGTGAGAAAAGTTAACTCAGTAACTCAGTACTCTTTCTTTCAAAAAAAAAAATGTTTTTGGGGGGTTTTGAGAATATTACCAAACTCTGATTACATTATTTTAAATATCTCTACCTAGGCAGGGAAAAAAAACTAGTAATTAAAAGCAAAAAGGGGTTTTATTTTAATAAATGTGTTAAAGGTCAAAATAGTAAACAAATAAAATAGTAAATAGCAACAATGGAAAAGACTTACATAGAAATAATTAGTACACATATTGTTGACTTTTAAATAAAATAATAGTAAATATAACAATACTGATAATAATGGAAAGAAGTGTCCAATCTTACTATGAACTTACAGTGCTTATGTGGAAAAAACCTAAACACATCATAATCAAAATTTTAACAAGACTTCAAACCTTCAAAATGATTTCAAGGAAGCTGCTCCATTTCCCCCTTTTAAAAAAGAAATTGAAAAATGTGAAAGCTTAGGAAAAAAACAAAATATAGGCTGGCAGGAAGATATTCCATCTTGTTGGGTCTCTGAAACAGCGGAGGACTGAACACTTGTAAACACGGTACCTTGAGCAATAGTTGCCTTATGGCTTGTAGTTTGAGGCCAAGAATAGCATGATAAACTTAGAATGCGTTTATCTCTTGGCAGCTTCATTTTACTTGCAAGCTGGGAGGGACAAAGACCAACAATTTTCCACCTACAAAGTGCATCTAAACTGGCAGGCAGCTCAGTGAGTAAGTCAACTTGAGCCTCCGGATCACAGCCACTCTCAAAGACAGATGGACAATTTTGGAAAGGGGGATGATTCAGCCAATATCTCAAGGCATTTGTGGTTACAATGTTCTGGAGTTGGGGTGGTGGGGGGTAAGCTTTAATTTGGAGACTTCACATATGTTTAGTGCTATTTTAAGAGACAAGCGTTATGTGTGCAAATTTTTATAATTCCATGTTCATTGCTAGTTGAAAACAGGTAGGAAGGTGGCAGCATTTTGGGAACCTATGTTTTATCTCCAAGATAGAGATAGCTAAACAATATTTCCAAATACTGTTTGATTCTCTTATTTTTGTTTTACTTCTGTCATAATAGTAAAGAATTGTGTTTGCTTTATTCAATGGCTTAATGTCAGTTGTTTAATGACTGATTATAAACCCAATAGATTTTTATGTTTAATTTTCAAATTGCTTAATTTAGGATTAGTATTAATTATATAAAGTGTAGTTAGTAAAAGACTAGCTCAGATGCGGCAATTTTGAAGACCTAGCAAGGGACCTTCTTGCTAAAAGGCTTGAGATAGCTGCTGAAGTTGCGTTATTTGTGTATTGGCGGTATTATATTTCAAATTATGGAGATATTTTGAGATCATAAAACAAAATTCTTATTTTAAACTACTAGATTCTTTTTTTTTTTGGTTTTTTTTTTTTTTTTTTTTTTTTGTTTTTTTTGTTTTTTTTTGCTTTCAAGACAATCCTCATCTGCTTCAATACATAGATATTTGCCTTACATTATTCTGAAATAATAGTGGTTAGAAAGTACACATACCATCTTTCGGTATTGGGAGAGCTCATTTTATGAATAGAATACGGTTCTGATTTAGTAATAAATTGGAAGAAATTATTTATATTATCACCAAGAATAAAGAATGATCCTGCTCCTTTTCATAAAAACTGTGATCAAACAGAAAATACAAAATAATGTCAGAACAGAAATGAAATCTTACCAGCTGCTTGTTCAACTCAATAATTTCTGCTTGAAATTTGTTTCATGTGGACTAAGATAAAATAATTTTCCTGCTTTTTTTACACGTTATTAAAAAGTAGATTTGTGAAGAGAAAAGGCAATGGCCAAAGCAATAGATACTTAGACATGTCAGAAATAGATTCTAAGTAGTTCTGTGAATGACTCACCATGATTTCTTCCAGACAGTGGCAAATTAACATATTTTACACCCAGAGCAAATTTAATGCAATTAAGCCTGCCAGATTCCAACTCCTTTGCCTCACCACATGTCCAGAATAATTGTTTGTTTCCCCCAAAAATGGTTTCCTGTGGAACTCCACCACACCTCATGCTGGAGTTAAAGTTCTGCAAAAAATGGATAGTTGTTTTTCAGCTTGCACCCTGTAACAATTACTTTGTTGAAGAGCTCCAGCCCAATTTAGGCTAGTGCTATTATTTTATTCCCCTTTTATTGTGCACCTCAAGTATGTCAACTTGTTCTGTTCAAATTGTACCACTGCAGGAAAAACTAACTTGATTAAAATATTTTCTTAAAGTGAATCTTTACTTTTGATAAAACATGTCATTGGCCAAATGGTATTTTTCCTTTGAGAACAATTTAATATATCTATTCATTAAATTTTACAAACTTTAATTTGTGTTAGTAAATGGTCACATGATGGGACACACGGGATTCTTCTGAGTCCATTGCAATTGTGAATCCAAATGGACATAAAGTCTGCTTGCTATTAAAGGTGGATCACTCCCATTCAGAAGGCAACTATGTTTAACTGAAATTTGTCATTCTTATTGTCAAATCATCACTTTTTAAACATCAGTATTTTAAGTACTCTTATATATAGTTGGTGGAGTCAAAATTGCATACTTTTAAAAAGAATTTGGGAGTAAAGATGCTCCTGTGTAATTTAATTTTCATAACCTTCCCTTCCTTCCCACCTTCTCATCCAAATATTAGAGAAGTTACAGCCTCAATATAAACAGCACTATATGCTCACCTTCCCTCCCTACTGCAAAAGAAAACTGTTCAAAATGAGGCAGAAACCAAGGAAAACAGTAAGGCAAGGTAATTCTAAAAATAATTCCCCAAATATTTGTCAATAATAACAATGACAAAAATGCCAGAATTGGGAGAAGAGAGTCAGTTATTTGGCCGTTATACAGATGTTATGAATGCTAGAAGAAGAAAGGTGGCATGTTGGTGAAGATTCTTATGACCACATAGTCGTTGGGAACACACATCCTAATGGGGAGAGAGAAAGATTCAGGAACTAGTTTTTTTTTTTAAAGTAAAAGTAATTGAAATAGGAAATGAATGCTTTTCTTCTTTGAAGAAGGCACACTGGTTGCTGTCATGACCACTGTTCATTGAGAAAAAGAAGAAAATGTTGCCCATGTTTTGAGAACATGCAGTTCTGTCCAGGGAGAAACAGCACAAGAAAGTAAAAAGCAAGAACATGCATTGTCATGGCAGTAAGGCCAAAGAGATCCTGAACTCTCAGCAGAAGTGGACTTTTCCTATCTCCCAAAAAACGAGTGATCTGTTGTTTCTTGCTTTTATTGTCATAATCTGATATAAGCATAGAAGCTTTGAAAAGTCTGAAAAGATGAAAACAAAAAGTTTCTTCTCTCTTCTATGCCAGGAAAGACATTCTGCCAACTACCTCTTCACCTAAAAAGGAAGAATCTGGTCCAACGAGACTAAGTGAGATGACTGGAATGTAAAAATCATTGTCCAGTACAAACAGCCAGTGAATGCTCTCCATTTAAAAGCTTCTTGCTGCTGAACAAACAGTCAACTCCTTTGAAGATTATTTTAGCCCTCATTGCCTTTGCATAAAGATTCCTCATGTAACTCTGAGACTTTTTATTACTTTGAGGCCGTCCTTTTATTACATTGCAAACAGCCCATCTCTATTTGAGTATGATGAGACACTCAAGTCACTGATGTAGACTGAAAGCTTGACTCTGGACTAGGCCACTGGAAGAAGGTTCAAATGTTTACCAATGCTTTTCCTTGGCGGTATAGCACATGCACCTGTGTTTTATGCTAAGAAAATATTTCCATCCCTAAGGATATTTAAACCACTTAAATTCAGTGCACAGAAGACAATTCTCCAACTCTGTGTAAAGCACCTGATTACTCTGCCTTTGTAGAGAATTCCAATCCAATTTTTGCTTCCTGCCCACTTTTATCCACATTTCTACTAAAGCACCCCAACCTTTGTTTTAGTTAATTCCCTGACCAGCAGGATTTCCACTGGAGTAGGCAATGGAGAAAGAGATACAGCAATCCCAGTATTTCATGTGGAAATAACCAAAAATTAAAAGCAATCCCATTTTTAATTCTTATGAGTTTTGATTTCTAATATGAATTATGTTTAATACTTTTACCTGGACACAAAACTTAGGCCAATCCCTGAAATTCTTTTCAATACAAGCAAATTCATTGAAAGCTAACTCACTGAAGGCCAATATTCTTTTATCTACTAAACTTAAAAAAGTAAATTATAACCATCTATATTTGATAGGATGATTTCACTATCTTTTAATATTTCTGTAGTTTTCTCACTTTTCAGTTTATCTTGAATACAATATCTTAAGGAGTGCTTGATTTCTCTCTGCCCCAACAGAAATATATGTCCATAAATATGTATACATGAGGAGAATATTTTCATGAAGACCATTTTTATGAAGAATGCATTTATATATTCATAAAGAATATACTGTTGAATAGGTCTTTGAGCATATCCTTATGTATATATTTTGAATACAGTTCTGTGAATGCATTCTTGTGACCCTCAAATTTTTCTTCTCTCTGCTTTGCCTCCTTCTGTACATCTTATTATCTCAGTTTCCTCTTTCAATTCCCCTCTATCCCCCTCTCCAACCCTCACCCATAAATCCCCCCTCCAATCTGTCCCTAGTTTGTGTGACCAGACATTCTGGACCAGAACAGTTCTGGTTTTTCACTTGTGGTAAATAAAATGATGTTTGTTAAATTTTTTAGTGATTCCTTTTCCTTTCAAGCAAATTCTGGTTGGAGTAATATCTTACTGGGTCCTTTTCCCCTTTGAATTCTCTGTCACTGTAATCTCCAGTCCAGGATTTGTTTTCTGATTGTAGTCCTAGCATCCAAAGTGTGGTCTCTACTTTTCATCTCAGTTCCATCCAGTTGTAGCAACAAGTAGTCAAGCGGAGACAAATTAAGTACTAAAAATACTGTGAGGAAAACAAAATGAGAAGTGATCAAATAAAACTTTGCTGGAAAGTTCAATGTTAGTAAAACTATCCTATGCAGTAAAATTTACTATAAATTTCTTCAAAATAGTTAAGAAAACAAATAAATGTAGATGATCGGATAGTTATCAAATGCAACATTGGAAAATTATCTTTTGGAAAATTAACCCAGAGATGGATAGGAGGAGGCAGGACAAGAATCAGGAGCATTTTACAAAACCTCTAGGATTACTCACCTGCCTCTGTGAGAGAGTAACATCACTATCTACCTGTCCAACTTAATAATTATTCCTTTAACACCTTCAAAATTAGGTAAGCACAAGGAGTATAACATAAACTCACAAAATCTAATAAATCTATACCACCATTTATTGAAAGCTTACTCTGTGCCTGGAATTATGCTATCCAGTTATTAATCTTCAAAGTAACCCCCCACTTAGTTATTATTTCATGAAGAAATTGATACTTAACATTTTGTAACTTTTGTAAGGTGACACATCTAGTAATGTGTTAAAGTTAAAGAAGGAACCCAGGGCTGCTAAACTCCACAGCTGGTGCCCCTAAACTTTATATAAATAAAATCTATGGGAATATGATGCAGTATAAGATAGCTATAATAAATAATGTATACATATGAGATACAAATGATAGGTATAAGTTTTGAGCTTTAGTTTACATTTAATGATTAGAGAAATGTAAGACTTGTAAGGAAGTATTCATGGAAAAAATCAGGCTGTTACCTGGAAGAGTGACTTTTTTGAGTACTTAGAAAATGGAGGAGAGACAAAGAGAGCATTTCTTCATTGCTCTGAAGTTCATTCATTGCTGCGAGGCTCATTAAAGCCCTTAGCACAATGTCTGGCATACTTACAGCACTAATGTATATTTTAAATAGTGTTTAATAATATTCAGGTTTAATAGTATTAATACTATTAAACACTAAAATACATTATTATTTGACTTGTATTTTAGTGTTGTGACATGATATGAGCTGATAGAAAACATAATTAAGATGGTTGGCACTTCCGAAATAATCTTTGTAGTTTTACAAAGATTTACCAGCAGAGTTTTGACAAAGTCACACTCTTGATTTATACAGAAATAGAATTAAACTATAGAGGCTTTAGCTCTTCCAGATGTGAATAGGTATATATTGATTGAAAGTGTTGTGACAAATATTTCCCCATGTGATCACATGTTTTCAAACACATAAAGTATATGAATGTATTTATAGACACATGCTTATGAAAGTGTTAGAACAACTTTATATCATATTCAGAATCAAGTTATCTGGGGGCAGCTAGAATTATTATTATAGCTTTATCTCCACAGTAACTTAAAAAAGAGAGAGAGGGATGAGAGGAATTTAAACCACCAGGAGCCTTAAAACAAACAAAGAAACAATGCAAAACCTGAATTTAGATAATAATAGTAGAAGATTTAATTTCAAAATTTATTAGTGAATTAAATAAGTGTAGGATGTTCTGAATCTCTTTTTATACATATAAAATATTCTGAAAAGAGATTTTTAAAATGAAAACTTATACAAATGTGGACACAGTTGTTCAAACATAGAAATACAATTGGGTACAGTGGCTTACATCTGTAATTCCAGAGACATGGGAGGCTCAGGTAGGAGGATAGCTTGAACCCAGGAGTTCAGCTATGAGCATGCCAGTACACTGCAGACTTTGTAATAAAGTGAGACCTTGTCTCTAAAATTTTTTTAAAAAGGATATATAACATTTCTATTCTTTTTTTTATAATTATCATTAGACATTACTCAACAAGGAAAACCCATTTATCTCCTTTTAAGCAGTAGTAAATATTTTGTTAAAAACCTAAAAAATTATTGTTCAAAGTTATAAAATGATCCTAAATCTTCCATAAAATTTTTATTTTAAAAAACATGCTTTTATTATTTATTTATTTATTTATTGAGACAGAGTTTCACTCTTGTTGCCCAGGCTGGAGTGCAGTGGTGCGACCTTGGCTCACTGCAAGCCTCCCAGGTTCAAGCAATTCCCCTGCTTCAGCTTCCCAAGTAGCTGAGATTACAGGTGCCCGCTGCCATGCCCAGCTAATTTTTCTTTTTTTCTTTTTATTTTTATAGTAGAGACAGGGTTTTCACTATGTTGGCCAGGCTGGTCTTGAACTCCTGACCTCAGGTGATCCACCTGCCTCGGCCTCCCAAAGTGCTGGGATTACAGGTGTGAGCCACTGCGCCTGGCCAAAACTTGCTTTTAAAACTCCAACATTTCTTTTTAGACATCAAATGGCTTTTAAATCAATATTTTGATGATTCAATTATGAATGAATCATAAACATATGGATTAGCTTTCATTGAATGACACATGATATTAATAATGCAAAATGTTCTTGGCATAATGCAGTTTGGTTTGAGTTTGTCAAAAATGTTTGAAAAGCTGATTCCATATTGTTCAATATTATACAATCTAGCTGGGTGTATCAAAAATGTAAACAAATGAAATTTTCTTTTCTAATGTTTTGTCTCAAACATAACATTAAAATTTAATATTTATAAACATTATATATTTATATTCAATATTTGCCTTGATTCTTTGAATTGAGGCATTTTTAGTTAACTCAATATATTTTATGTCATTTTAACTTGTTTAATTGAGTTACTATAGGTACATTATTCACTTAACAAATAGCATTTATTAATTTTCCCCCAAAAGGCTTACAGGAGTAACTACATATTTGATCCAAAAATCTTTAAAAAAAAAAAAAAAAAA
>NW_016809830.1:775377-793813 GCF_001698545.2 Rhinopithecus bieti | reverse complement strand
TATATATATATATATATATATATATTTACTTATCCATTTATCAGTTGATACATATTTGAGTTGATTCCACTGTTGGCTACTATTCATAGCCAATTAGCAGTTGAATAGTAGCCAATAGTGGAAACAACTCAAATGTGTACGAATAATGCTGCTATAAATATTTGCATAATAAGTTTTTGTGTAAATGTGTATTTAAAAAAAAATTTCATGGCATGTACTTAGAAATGAGATTACTGGGTTATGTGATAACTTTTTCTTTAATATTTTGAGAAAATTTCAAACTGTTTTCCAAAGTGACCGCACTAGTTTTTAAATTCACCAGCAATGCATGAGGGTTCAATTTCTCCTTATCCTTACCAGTACTTATTATTGTCTATCTTTTTTATTGTAGCCACGAGTGTGCATAAATTGCCACCTCATTGTGGGATTAATATGCATTTTTTAATGAATAATGATGTTGAGCATCTTTTTGTTTGTCTAATAACCATTTACATATCTTCTTTAGAAAATGTATATTCAAATATATTGCCCATTTGAAAAAATTAGTTTGTCTTTTAATTGTTAAATTGTAGTAATTCTTTGTATGTTTGAGACATTCGTCTTTGTTGGATATGTGATTTGCAAATATTTTTTCCCCATAGTGTGAGCTTTTTTCACTTTGTTCATAGCTATCATTAAAGCACAAAACTTTTTAATTATGATCAGTCTAATTTATCTGTTTTTTCACAACATTTTGGTGTTATATCTGAAAATTCTTTTTCTAACAAAATGTTATGAAGGTTTTATATTTTCTTCTAAACATTTAAGCTATTGTATTTAGGTCTACAATCCATTTTGCATTAATATTTGTGTATGGCATGAGATCCGAGTCTAATGCCTTCTTTTTGTTTCTAGATAACTAATTTTTCCAACAATATTTCTTGAAAGATACTTCTTCAATTGTATCACCTTAGTACTTTTGTCAAAAACTAGTTGATCATAAGGTTAAAGATTTATGTCTATACTTTCTTTGTTCCCATTACATTACATTCTATTTTCATGCCAGTTTTATGGTAATATGTTCTGATATCAGGGTGTGTAAATCCTCCAAGTTTGTTCTTGGTTTAGAAAAAGTGTTTAATTCTTGCTCCTTTGTTTTCCTAGATAAGTTTTAGGATCATCTTGTGGATTTCCACACAAAAAATTCTTACTGACATGGTGATAGAAGTTACATTGAATCTACAGATCAGTGTGGGAAGAATTGTTACCTTGAATACATGGGCACTCCAGTCCGTGAACTTGGAATGCGTTCTCATGTTTTAAGTGTAATTTTCCCTGCACAAAAATTTGAAAAAGTTTAGTTTATAAGTTTTGCAAGTGTTTAAAAATATTATTCCTACTTTGTTCCTTTTAATGCTTCTGTGAATATTACATTATGTATTTAATAGGCTATTGCTAGTGTATAAAATAAAATTTATTTTATATATTGATGTAATTATATATTATTGAGATATACTGATATACTCTTATATATTAATATATGTTGCTGGAATTATTTATTAGTTTTGATGAGTTTTAGGAGGAATTCTTCATACTTTCTTCATATAGGGTCATGTCATCTGAAAATAAAATCAGTTATAGAACTTCTTATTTCTATCTTAGTTAACTTATTTTCTTTTTCCTTTGTCTTTCTTTTATTTTTCCCTATTGCACCGCCTAGATCCTCCAATATAATGTTTGATACATGTGGTGAGAGTGCACATCTTTGCCTACTTCCTGATCTTGGGGAAAATTGTTGTTTTTATTATTAAGTACATTGTTACTGCTAGGTTTTTTATAGATGTGCTTTTTGATATGGTTTGGCTGTTTCCCCACCCAAATCTCATTTTGAATTGTAGTTCCCATAATACCCATATGTTGTAGGAGGGGCCCAGTGGGAGGTAATTGAATCATGGGGGCAGTTCCCCATGCTGTTCTGGTAATAGTGAGTTCTCACAAGTTCTGATGGTTTTATAAGGGTCTTTTCCCTCTTTGTTCGGCACTTCTCCTTCCTGACACCATGTAAAGAAGGAAGTGTTTGCTGCTCCTTGCACCATGATTGTAAGTTTCCTGAGACCTCCCAGCCCTGCATAACTAGGAGTCAATAAAACTTCTTTGCTTTATAAATTACTCAGTCTCAGGGAAATCTTTATTAGCAGTGTGAGAATGGATTAATTCATTTTCTCAAGACAAGGAAGCTCCATTTGGCTCTTTCATATAATTTTTATCTTTTTATTGATAGTCTGTTTGATGAGTCATTGTAGTCACACCTTCCTTTAGTTTTTTAACATGATTTTCTCAGTACATATTTATAATAGCTGTTTTAAAGTCTTCAACAACAAAATCCAACATCTGGATCCCCCATAAGTAATTTTATTGACTTTTTTTTGTTTGTTTCTTGTGTATGAGTCTCAACGTTAGTGTTTTTTCACTTGTCTTAAGATTTTTGAAACTGGACCATTTAGATAATATTTTGTAGCAATTCTGGATTCTTATTCCCACTTCAGGAAGTTTTTATTGCTTATGTTTTTTAATTTGCTTTGTTTATTGTTTAGTGACTTGCATGGAGCAATTCTCTAGAGTCTATCTCCCACATGCTGTACTGTTACTGATGATTCTTCAGGGTTTAGTTTGTTTTGTTTTGTTTTGTAATTATTGTTTTTATTTTTAAGTCTGGCAGTCTAGGGATTACCTCTATGTCAGCATATCTTAGTGGTTGGTGAATTATTGCTGGAACTTTTTGCTCAAATCCTTGGTTCTGGAAGCCTTCTACACTTTGCCATTAATCTATATTTTCTAATTTCTTATTTTCTGAAGCCAATATATTGTATTCAGTCACATAAAAATTCTAAACAAAACGTTACCAAATGGAACATAGTAATATATCTCTATCTAAATCTCTCTCTCTCTCTTTCAATCAAGTTAGGTTTAGTCCGTATATTAACTTGACATTCAAACAGTATAATTTTACCATTTAACAAAATGTAGGAAAAAAACAATTACATTATTATTTGCATGGATGTACAAAAATTATCTGATAAAATTCAATCCTCATAAACATCCTATGAAGTAAAATGGGTCAGACATTGAAGATCACACACTACATAATTTCTTTTATGTATATTTAAAAATAGGTAAAATTAAACCACAAAGTTTACAAATGCAAAATTATTTACTAAAATTATTTTTAAAAATTACTAAAAAATTAGGTTAGTGTTTACCTGTGTAAGATAGAAGGTAGTGATTGGTAAGTTACAGGGGGATCTTTGTGATTGGCATTATTTTATTTCTTGACCTAAATGGCAACTGATAGCTCATTTTGTGATAAATAATTGAGTTGTATAACTTTATCTTGTGTACTTTCTCTGTGTTTATTTATTTTACAATAAAAAGTTATACTATATTAATTATCTTAACTACTGTGATGGTTTCATGGGTGTATATATGTTAAAATTTGTCAAATTATATGCTCAAAATAATATGCTTTATGTCAGTCAGTTATAAATAATATAAGGTTGTTTATAAAGAGGTAAAAGTATTTTAAATGTATTATTTGTTTGAAAAGAATGAGCACTATATATTTGTTAATAAGCGTAAGATTCTCCAATCTTAAGAAATGAACTTCCAGGCCTCAAAATAGACTTTTATCTATCTAGTATTTGTTTTATTTTGTAGGTGGAAAGAAAACTTTAACTGCACCTGGAAAGGCTGGAGTATGCAATATTTTTTAAAAAGACCTGATTAACACCTGCTTAAATATTTTCTTCCAATCTTTAATTAAACAGTTAAGGTAGGACTTCATTTTCTGGATATATAATCAGACTAAGTTTGAATAATAGTCTACAGCTGCTAATTTCCCTTTCCAAAGACAGAGTTAAACAGAAAAAGATTCTTTACTTTCTAAAAGAGGGTATTGAAAACAGCGTTCTTCATTTTCAAAAGAAACAAAATCTCGGAATAGAAAATATGTACACGTAACTAGAGAAAACAATTGCAAGCATTTTTTAATTCTGAAAATTACAAATACATATTACTCCTCATCCTAACAGATTGTCTAAAGAGTCCAAAGTAAAATTTAGTCAGATCACAAAATAATAAGGTGTACAGATTCCTCTCACATATTAACTACTGCTGATAATTTAGAATGTTTTTCAAAGTCTGGAGAAGGCATTTTTACACTGAGAATATAATGCTTAAGTTAATATTTACAAAATAGTTAAAACTACAGTATTTTCAAAAGCATGTTATCAAATGTCTTATTTTCTGATTTGCAGAATTGTAAGACTTTTTTCAATCCCTTGACTAGTAAATTGTCATCTTAAATATTGCAATGTATTTGATACAGAAAAAGAAGAAAGATAAAGGTGGGTAAGGGAAACACAGAGGAGAGAGTGAAGGAGGGTATAGAGAGAGGGGGAAGAATAAAAGTATCTAAGTAATATAATCATCATAGCCCCATAGCTAGTTTTAAGGCTAATGGTCATGGTTTAGTTAAGGGACAATACTTTGTTCATCATATGCAATGTATGCTAGGGTGACTAAGAACAATGCTATCTACTTTCTATGTATATGTCAGTTTTCATGTGGGAAGGGAGAGGAAGATGACTCATGGGAATACCTCTGTTCATGTGGTGGCCAAGCACTGATTTCTAGAGCCAGTCTGTGCGTGTTTCCATTGTGTCTCAATGGCTTACTTGCTGTGTGACCCCAGGCAAGTCACTTAATCATGGTGCCTCAGTTTTCTCAGCTATGAAACAGGGATAATAGTCGTACAACCTCATGTGGTTGTTGTGAGAATTAAAGTGTTCATATATTGAAAGGGCTCAGAACACTGCTTGGCACATAATATGTTCTAGGTAAATGTTTGGTATTTTTTTTTTACTATTACCATACTCATGTGATAATTGTTAGTGCTTATTAAAACAAATTTGGTGCAAAAAAGCCATACTTTTATTTCTTTTAAATGCTCATTTTCTTAACATTAAAACAATCCACCCCACCTGATAAGGTTTGGCTGTGTCTCCACTCAAATCTCATCTTGAATTGAGGTTCCTGTAATTCCCACGTGTCGTGGGAGAGACCCAGTGGGAGATAATTGAATCATGGTGACAGTTACCTTCATGCTGTTCTCATGATAGTGAGTGAGTTCTCATGAGATCTGATGCTTTTATAAGGGGATTTTTCCTCACTTTGCTCTGCACTTCTCCTTGCTGCGGCCATATGAAGAATGACATGTTTGTTTCCCCTTCCACCATGAATATAAGTTTCCTGACGTCTCCCCAGCCCTGAGGAACTGTGAGTCAATTAAACCTCTTTCCTTTATAAATTACCGACTCTCGAGTTTTCATACAAGTGTGAGAATGAACCAATACACTACCCATAACAATTAAATTATTCCTGTATGGTACCATGAAGCTGTGCCACAGCAAATAATTTATAAAAAAGTTATTCTAAGAAATAGTGATTTACTCCATGCTAGTATCAGAGGTACATGCATCAATCCAGATTCAAAACCCATTGAAATAATACATCACATTTGATCTCATCCAGTGAAAAAGATCTTATAACCTTTAGAATTAAGGCAACTTAAGTGAATGAATCATAGAAGAGTTTGTAAATTTATCAAGTGTTTAATCAAAAGGCCTTCTGGAGATTTTCTGAAATGAATTAATTCCATCCTAAAACTTATTGATATAAATGTTTTCCACAAAATATTATTTTTTAATTAGTTTATTGTAATGGCAAATGAATTCCAGGTGACATAATGGTAATATTATCATATGTTATCTACATATATCATATAATATCCATCTGGCAAAACTATGAGTTACCAATATAATGCTTCAGTGAAGAATGGAGAATAATGCTAGAAGCTTACAGCAGTCATAAAATAGGAGGAACTCTCTGTGAAAACTATCCCCTCAGACTAGTTTCACTGATACCCTCTTGTAATCTATTAATAAAATATTAATAAATAATCAGAATATTAAGAAACTTAAGAATGAAGCAAGGAAAATATTAATTACACCAAAATGTATCTGATTACTTCAATGGAGAGAGTATTGGCGGTTATTGCTTGTGCTCTACCGAGATTCATTTAGTGGCAGGTGCATCCATCTCCAGCTGCCATTAGTGTTGGCTACAAATGGTTCATACTGCCGTCTTCTCTGGAGAACTGGCATTACCATGAGCACTACCTCACCAAGGAAGTTCCCTCCCACACCTCATACCTGACACATCTGTAAACCAGGTACAGTTTGAATCCTTTTCTTAAGCTCTGCTTCTGGGTAGCACAACCTAAGAGACCAGTCTCCTCAAAGTCAATCAAGAGGAAAAATATCTAGAATTTAAAGAAGCTGTAAGAAACTTGGTTTAAATATGATTGCTAGTCCTTACTAAAGTAGTGAATCAAATTTTTCTGTTATTATTCCAAAGGAAACAAGTCTTTTTGTACTGTTAGAACACATGGACTACATTGCCTTCTATATATGGAAGCCTAGCAGTGTGTGTGTCTCTGTGTGTATTTGTATGTGTGTGTGCCTGTTTGTGCACAGTATACTTTTCTGAATCACAATTGGATACAACACACATGTATGCACACACACACACACACGGCATTTTGCTGTGTAGTCCGCTGATTGTAATCAGTAAAGTAAAATGTGCAAATTCAGGAGTAAATGGACTGAAGAAAGAGTTTCAGCATTATTTTAAACTGTTTCTTTCAAATAATTAATTTGCTATGATTGCTATTTATGGATCCAAAAATTTTATAAGTTGGATAAAAGAAATTATGGTATATCTTTGTCATCAAATAAATATACCTGAGTGAATGTGAGACCACCTCTCAGGACTTGTAACATAGATAATTTATAGGTGTCAAGTCAATTCTCTGCAGAACTAAACTTAAAGTTGCACTTTATTTCACAATTGAAAATAACTTTTAAGAATAAATTAAACAGGCCTCTTCTCTTTGATCACATTATCTGCTGCACGGTTAGAAATAGATATTCTTGGTCTGCATGGTTTTATTTCTCAAGAAGTTTGGTATTATTTATATTTTCTACAATATGATCATTTATTAAGTAAATTCTGTATTGGTCTCTGTATGGATTAACCCTCCTCCAATCACTAAGAGAAGGATAATATAAAATAGATATTAAGAGATGCAAAGAAACATGCTGATTATGTTTGTTTGATTTATCTGTCTGTTGACTCATCAAGTAATAAGAAATTGCTCTGCTTGCATGAATTTAGCCCCTCGTACTTGTACTTATTTCACCTCTGCCCCCCCCCCCCCTAGGATATTATTGAATGTGACATATGGTCCTGGTGGTATATAACTTGTCAGTTGGACAAGTGGTGACCGATAGAATTCCTTAAGGCATTTAGGGCCTGAAGGTCATGAGAGCAGAAAATAAGCAGAACAATTGAGATCATTCCCATTTGACTAAACCAGCACTTATGTCAGGTCTCTTTTCTCTCAACTCATTATAAGTAGAATGCTATTGTGCATGTGTGTGAAGGGAAGAAGGGATTACTGGATATTCTAAGTGTTCTAATTTTGCTTACTTTTTGTCCAGCCTGAGGTTGAAAGGTGTCTAGTGTTTTCCAATGAAGAATGCAGTGGCTAGGAAAGGTTCTTTTAAACTGAAATAGGAAAATAGTCTTAATTCTAATATGAGATTCTTGGAAACACCAAATAACTTGAGTATGCACATAGACAGATAAAGAGTAATGAGGGAGAATGGGGGAGGAAAGGGGAGAAAATTCAAGGAAAAGGGATAAGAAAAAAAAAATCTAAACTTTACCTAAAATTGTTGAGGCACATATGATTTTTGCTGTTACTGAGCTTAGTGACTATTATCAGTATTCTTATTAAAAATTAACAAGAAAAGTCTGACTATATTTCTGGAAGACCTGTTAGATAAGATAAAAGAGACTAGAGAGGATATAGGAGAATAAATACAGAAATATCAAACATCAAATATTTAAGAAGAAAAGAAAAATAAATATACTATACAATGAACGTGCCATTATATTGGCAAAAGAAAAAAAATAGTAGTATGGCAATTGAATTGTTTTAAAGAAAATATCCCTCACTCCAATTTTCATATTTTGGTGACATTTTAAGACTTAAGAAATTATTTAAACTTATTACTTTCTATGTCTCTTTTAAAGACTCTTAATACTTCATGGTGCAAGTTCTCCTAAATCTCAAATGAATTAAAAATACACATGAAAATGTATTTTAAAATTTAACATAAAAAATACAATCACAACATTAAGCCATGTAGTCAATCCATTAACAGAATCTTTAAAAGAATTTCAATAGCTTTAGGGGTACAAGTGGTTTTGGTTATATAAATGAATTGTATACTTACAAAGTTTGGGCTTTTAGTGTTCCTGTCACTGAATAGTGTGCATTGTACCCAACAGGGAATTTTTGCTCTCTAACGCCCCTCCCAATCACCCCGACTCTGAGTTCAATGTCCATTACACCATTCTGCATGCCTTTTCATATACATAGCTTAGCTCCCACTTATAAGTAGAACATGTGGTATTTAGTTTTCCATTCCCAAATTTCTTCACTTAGGATAATGACCTCCAGTTCAATCCAAGTTTCCACAAAGACATTATTTTATTCCTTTTTATGATTGAGTGTTACACCATGGAATACTATGGTATATACATACATATATATACACACACATATGTGATATATATGTGTGATATATAGATACATATATGTGATATAGACATATATTTGTTGTCTATCTATCTAATCATATTTTCTTTCTTCATTCATTGGTCAATGGACACTTAGGTTGATTCCATCTTTGCAATTGTGAATTGTGTTGTAATAAAAGTATGAGTGCAAAACAAAACAAAACAAAACAAAAAAGCAAAAACAAACAACAACAACAACAACAAAAACAGAAAGCAAGAAAAACAGCATCAACAATAATAAAAAAAGTCCCCACAAAAACCCCATCCAAGGGTCAGCAGCCTCAAAGATCAATACTAGACAAACTCACGAAGATGAGAAAGAATCAACGAGAAAAAAAAAAAAAACACTGAAAACCCAAAAGGCAGAGTGCCTCTTCTGCTCCAAATAATCACAGCACCTCTCCAACAAAGGCACAGAACTGAATGGAGGATGACATGGATGAATTGACAGAAGTAGGTTTCAGAAGGTGGGTGATAACAAACTACACCAAGCTAAAGGAGCGTGCTCTAACAGAATGCAAAGAAGCTAAGAACCTTGATAAAAGGTTAGAGGAGCTGCTAACTAAAATAATCAGTTTAGACAGAAACATAAATGACCAAATGGAGCTGAAAAATACAGCACAAGAACTTCATGAAGCACACACAAGTGTCAATTGCCAAATCGACCAAGCGGAAGAAAAAGTATCAGCATTTGAAGACCATTATGCTGAATTAAGGAATGCAGACAAGATTAGAGAGAAAAGAATAAAAGTGAATGAACAAAACATCCAAAAATATGAGATTATGTAAAAAGACTGAACCATACAATTGATTGGAGTACCTGAAAGGGATGGGGAGAATGGAACCAAGCTGGTAAACACAGGATATTGTTCTAGAAGAACTTACCCAACCTAGCAAGATAGGCCAACATGCAAATTCAGGAAATACAGAGACATTCACTAAGATACTCCATGAGAAGATCAACCCCAAGACACATAATTATCAGATTCTCCAAGGTGAAAATGAAGGAAAAAATGTTAAGGGCAGGCAGAGAGAAAGCCCAAGTCACCTACAAAGGGAAGGCCATCAGACTAACAGCAGACTTCTCCATAGAAACTATACAAGCCAGAAGAGATTGGAGGCCAATATTCAACATCTTAAAGAAAATAATTTTCAACTCGGAATTTCATATCCAGCTAAACTAAGTTTCATAAGTGAAGGAAAAATAAAATCCTTTCCAGACAAACAAATGTTGAGGGATTTCATCACCACCAGATCTGCCTTGCAAGAGCTCCTGAAGGAAGGACTAAACATGGAAAGGAAAATCCAGTACCAGCCACTGCAAAAACAAACCAAAATATAAAGAACAATGACACTATAAACGAACCTCATCAACTACTGTGCAAAGTAACCAGATAGCATCATGATAACAGGATCAAATTCACACATAACAATATTAACATTAAATGTAAATGGGTTAAATGCCCCAATTAAAAGGCACAGACTGGCAAATTGGATAAAGTGTCAAGACCAAGTGGTGTGCTGTATTCAGGACACTAATCTCATGTGCAAAGATGCACATAGGCTCAAAATAAAGGGATGGAGAAATATTTACCAAGCAAATGGAAAGCAAAAAAAAAAAAAAAAAAAAAGCAAAACAAAAAAACAGTTGTTGCGATACTATTCTCTGACAAAACAGACTTTAAACCAACAAAGATCAAAAAAGACAAAGAAAAGCAGTATATTAATGGTAAATGGATCAATTCAACAAGAAGAGTTAGGAATCCTAAATACATATGCACCCAATACAGGAGCACCCAGATTCATAAAATGAGTTCTTCAAGACCTGCAAAGAGACTTCGACTCTCACACAATAACAGTGGGAGACTTTGACACCCTACTATCAATATTAGACAGATCAACAAGACACAAAATTAACAAGGATGATTGGGACTTGAAGTCAGCTCTGGATCAAGTGGACCTAATAGACATCTATAGAACTATCCACCCCAAATCCACAGAATATACATTCTTCTCAGTGCCACAAGACATTTATACTAAAATTGACCACATAATTTGAAGTAAAATACTCCTTGGCAAATGCCAAAGAATTGAAATCATAAGTCTCTCAGACCACATTGCAATCAAATTAGAACTCAGGATTAAGAAACTCACTCAAAACCACACAATTACATGGAAATTGAACAACCTGCATGATTCCTGGGTAAATAATAAAATTAAGGCAGAAATCAAGATGTTCTTTGAAACCATCGACAACAAAGAGACAACGCCCCCTAATCTCTGAGACACAGCTAAAGCAGTGTTTAGAGGTAATTTATAGTACTAAATGCCCACATCAAAAAGCCAGAAAGACCTCAAATCAACACCCTAACATCACAATTAAAAGAGCTAGAGAGAAGCAAGAGCAAACAAATCCAAATGTAGCAGAAGATATGAAATCACTGAGATCAGAGCTGAATCAAAAGAGGTAAAGAAACGAAAAGCCCTTCAAAAAAAGAAAAAGAAAATTGAATCCAGGAGCTGCTTTTCTAAAAAAACAAAAAACAAAACAAAACAAAAAAACTATTAGTTAGACTAATAAAGAAGAAAAGGGAAAAGAATCAAATAGACACAATAAAAATTAATGAAGGAGAAATAAACACTGATCCACAATGATACAAACTACCATCAGAGAATACTATAAACACCTCTATGCAAATAACCTGGAATATCTAGAAGAAACGGATGAATTCCTGGACACATACACCCTCCCAAGACTAAACTAGGAAGAAGTAGAATCTCTAAATAGACCAATAAAAAGTTCTGAAATTGAGGCAGTAATTAATAGCCTACCAACCAAAAAAAAAATAAAACCCAGGACCAGACAGAGTCACAGCCAAAGTCTACCAGAGATACAAAGACGAGCTGGTACCATTATTTCTAAAACTATTCCAAACAACTGAAAAGGAAGGACTCCTCCATAACTGATATTATGAGGCCAGCATCATCCTGACACCAAAACCTGGCAGAGAAGCAACAACAACAAAAATCTTTAGGCCAATACCCCTGATGAATATCAATGCAAAAATTTTCAATAAAATACTGGCAAACCAAATCCAGCAGCACATCAAAAAGTTTAGCCACTTATGATCAAGTCAGCTTCATCTCTAGGATGCAAGGCTGGTTCAACATACACAAACCAATAAATGTAATCCATCATATAAACAAATCAATGACAAAAACCACGTGATCATCTCAATAGATGCAGAAAAGACCTTTGATAAAATTTAACATTCCTTCACGTTAAAAACTCTCAATAACTAGGTATTGATGGAACATATCTTAAAATAACAAGAGCTATTTATAACAAACCCACAACCAACCTCATACTGAATGGGCAAAAGCTGGAAGCATTCCCTTTGAAAACTGGTACAAGACATGGATTTCCCTCTCTCACCACTCCTATTCAGCGTAGTATTGGAAGTTCTGGACAGGGCAATCAAGCAAGAGAAAGAAATAAAGCGTACTCCAATAGGAAAAGAGGAAGTCAAGTTGTCTCTGTTTGCTAACAACATGATTGTATATTTAGAAAACCTCATTGTCTCAGCCCAAAAACTCCTTAAGCTGATAAGCAACTTTAGCAAAGTCTCAGAAGACAAAATCAATGTGCAAAAATTACAAGCATTCTTATACACCAACAATAGACAAGCCGAGAGCCAAATCATGAATGAACTCCTATTCATAATTACTACAAAGAGAATAAAATACCTAGGAGTTCAGCTAACAAGGGATGTGAAGGACCTCTTCAGGGAGAACTACAAACTACTCAAGGAAATAATAGAGGACACAAACAAATGGAAAAGCATTCCATCCTCATGGATAGGAAGAATCAATATCGTGAAAATGGACATACTGACCAAAGTGATTCATAGATTCAATGCTATTTCAATCAAACTTCCATAGATATTCTTTCCAGAATTAAAAAAAAAAAACTACTTTAAATTTCATATAGAACCACAAAAGAGCCTGTATAGCCAAGACAATCCTAAGAAAAAAGAACAAAACTGGAGGCATCATGCTACCTAACTTCAAATTGTACTACAAGGCTACAGTAACCAAAACAGCATGGTACTGGTACCAAAACAGACTTATAGAGCAATGGAACAGAACAGAGACCTCAGAAATAACAACCACACATCTACAACCATCTGATCTTGGACAAACGAGAAAAACAAGCAATGAAGAAAGAATTCCTTATTTAATAAATGGTGCTGGGAAAATGGGCTAGCCATGTGCAGAAAACTGAAACTGGACTCCTTCCTTACACCTTATACAAAAATTAACTCAAGATGAATTAAAGACTTAAATGTAAAGCCCCAACCATAAATACCCTAGAAGAAAACCTAGGTAATACCATTTAGGACATATGCATGGGCAAAGACTTCATGATGAAAATACCAACAGCAATTGCAATCAAAGCCAAAAGTGACAAATGGGACCTAATTAAGTTAAAGAGCTTCTCCACAGCAGAAGAAACTATCATCAGAGTGAACAGGCAATCTATCGAATGGGAAAAAACTTTTGCAATCTCTACATTTGACAAAGGGCTAATATCCAGAGCGTACAAGGAACTTAAACAAATTTACAAGAAAAAAACAAACAACCCCATCAAAAAGTGGGTAAAGGATATGAACAGACACTTCTCAAAAGAAGACATTTATGTGGCAAACAAACATATGAAAAAACCTCATCACTGATCATTAGAGAAATGCAAATCAAAACCACAGTGAGATACCATCTCATGCCAGTCAGAATGGCAATTATTAAAGTCAGGAAAGAATAGATGCTGGTGAGGCTGTGGAGAAATAAGAACGCTTTTATACTGTTAGTGGGAATGTAAATTAGTTCAACCATTGTGGAAGTGACAATTTCCACAATGTGGAAAGTGACAATTCGTGTAGCATCTGGAACCAGAAATACCATTTGACCCAGCAATTTCATTACTGGGTATTCATCCAAAGGAATATGAATCATTCTAATATAAAGAAACATGCACACATACATTTATTGCATCACTGTTTACAAGAACAAAGACATGGTACCAACCCAAATGCCCACCAATGATAGACTTAATAAAGAAAATATGGTACATATATACCATAGAATACTATGCAGCCATAAGAAGGAATGAGATCATGTCCTTTGCAGTGACATTGATGAAGCTGGAAGCCACCATCCTCAGCAGACTAACACAGAAACAGAAAACCAAACATCACGTGTTCTTACTTACAAGTGGGAATTGAACAATGAGAACACATGGACACAGGGAGGGGGACAACACACACTGAGGCCAGTTGGGGGATGGAGGGTGAGCGGAGGGAAACCATTAGGACAAATAGGTAATGCATTCAGGGCTTAAAACCTAGATGATGGGTTGATAGGTACAGTAAACCGCCACGGCACAACTATTTGTAGTTTTGTCACCTTGAGTGTATCTCTTACTTTCTTTAGCCCTTGGTCTCTTATCTCAAAACCAGGACAATAGTAACAACCCCAAAAGCTTATTATAAGGACTAAAGAAAGGACTTTAAAAATAAAATGCTGTGTGAACAATATGTCTGAGAAGAGGAACAGACTGTACTGAAGCAGAAAAATGCACCAAATTCAGCTTTGTAGAGTTAAACAATGGGATTCGTAGGGACGGATATTGATCACAAAGACTGGTGGAGAAACAACGGAAAATAGAAAATCACAGAATGATAGATTTGCCACCTTAAGAGTGGGCTGAGCAAAGAACACAGTTGGGGTTTACTATAATGAAGTAGAAATTCAAGAAAACTAAACCATGCACATGCCATGGTTGCCTTGGCAATAAACTCCCCTACTACAGAAATAATATTATTGTTAATAAAAACAACATTAATACATTAGCGATGGAGCAATGAGTAGCTTAACTAACCCCACCTTGAGCAAAGAAAATCTGGAGGGTTTTATGCAATTAGGATAAGATCTTGAGGATAAACATTTGTGTTATATACTGCATATAAAAGAGTGAAGCTAGGCCCATGTGCTCAAGGCACAGCATACCTGTCACATCTTCTAATAACTGCCCATCTGTGGTATAGATGATAAACTGGTTGTGTATCTATGTTTTTTGCCCTGCCCTGTCTGTTGGCACTGCCACTCGAAAGGAAACTCTAAAAATGTATGATAATAAAATGCTACTAATGACAGTATTAGTTTCATTGTTCAATTATTAGTATTACTTATATTAATATTATAATTACTAGTATTATTAATATAACAAATTTTAAAAATCTTTTTTATTGGACAAAACTCTTCCAAGCCAAAGTTCAAGGCTATGAAAAAGTATGCCGTTCCTCATTGGTAGTGTTGCTAGCAATTCACTCTGGTTTCTCATAACATCCGGGACTGCTAACTACAATGCCCATACTGCATGGCAAACACCCCATTATCTAAACATTTCTGTCTACCCTTGCCATTGGAATACACTTAGTTCCTCTCACTCAAGGCCTGAAAGTATAGGGTAGCTAATCTGATAAACCAGTGAAAAAGCAGAATTACATAAATACATGGCCTTTCATCAAGGATTTTACATACATTTTAATAAAGCCTTTTGAGCTTTCATGACAGGTGGATGGTAAGAATGACTGGCTGGAGAGGGCACTTCCAAGATGGCCAAATAGGAAAAGCTCTGGTCTGCAGCTCCCAGCAAGAGAGGATTTATTCCTGCATTTCCGACTGAGGTATCTGGTTCATCTCATTGGGACTGGTTGGACAGTTGGTGCAGCCCACTGAGGGTGAGCTGAAGTGAGGTAGGGGCATTGCCTCACCCAGGAAGTGCAAAGGGTCAGGGAGTTTCCCTTTCCTAGCCGAGGGAAGCCGTGACGGGCTCTACCCAGAGAAACGGTAGACTGCTGACCAAATATTGCACTTTTCCCATGGTCTTAGCAACTGGCAGACCAGGAGATATCCTCCCTTGCCCTCCCATGCCCACGGAGACTTGCTCACTTCTAGACTGCAGTCTGAGATCAACCTGTGATGCTGCAGTTTTATGGAGGAGCATCTGCCATTGCTGAGGCTTGAGTAGCTCACAGTGTAAACAAAGTGGCCAGGAAGCTCGAACTGGGTGGAGCCCACCACAGCTCAGCAAGGCCTACCACCTCTCCAGATTCCACCTCTGGGGGCAGGGCATAGCAGAACAAAAGGCAGCCGACAGCTTCTACAGACTTAAATGTCCCTGTCTGACAGCTCTGAAGAGAGCAGTGGTTCTCTTAGCATGGTGTTCAAGCTCAGAGAATGGAAAGACTGCCTCCTCAAGCGGGTCCCTGATCCCCATGTAGCCTGACTGGGAGACACCTCCAGTAGGGGCCAATAGACACCTCAAAGAGGCAGATGCCTCTCTGGGACAAAGCTTCCAGAGTAAGGATCAGGCAGCAATATTTGCTGTTCTGCAGTCTCTGCTGGTGATACCCAGGCAAACAGGGTCTGGAGAGAACCTCCAGCAAACTCCAACAGACCTGTAGCTGAGGGCCCCGACTGTTAGAAGGAAAGCTAACAAACAGAAAGAAATAGCATCAACATCAACAAAAAGGACATCCATACCAAAACCCCACTTGTAGGTCACCAACATCAAAGACCAAAGGTAGAGAAAACCACAAAGATGGGGAGAAACCAGAGCAGAAAAGCTGAAAATTCCAAACACCAGAGATCCTCTTCTCCTCCAAAGGATCACAGCTCCTCACCAGCAATGGAGCAAAACTGGATGGAGAATGAGTTTGATGAGTTGACAGAAGTAGGCTTCAGAAGATTGGTAATAACAAACTTCTCCAAGGCACAAGGAAGCTAAAAACCTTGAAGAAAGGTTAGACAAATGGTTACCTAGAATAAATAGTGTAGAGAAAATCTTAAATGACCTGATGGAGCTGAAAACCACAGCACAAGAACTTTGTGATGCATGCACGAGCTTCAGTAGCCAATTTGATCAAGTGGAAGAAAGGATATCAGTGATTGAAGATAAAATTAATGAAATAAAGCAAGAAGACAAGATTAGAGAAAAATGAGTGACAAGACACAAACAAAGCCTCCAAGAAATATGGGACTATGTGAAAAGACCAAACATAGAGTAGACTGGTATACTCGAAAGTGACAGGGAGAATGGAACCAAGTCAGAAAACACTTTTCAGGATACTCTCCAGGAGAACTTCCCTAAACTAGCAAAGCAGGCAAACATTCAAATTCAGGAAATACAGAGAACACCACAAAGATACTCCTCAAGAACACCATCCCCAAGACACATAATTGTCAGATTCACCAAGGTTGAAATGAAGGAAAAAATGTTAAGGGCAACCAGAGAGAAAGGTCAGGTTAATCACAAAGGGAAGGCCATCAGATCAACAGCAGATCTTTCAGCAGAAACCCAACAAGCCAGGAGAGAGTGGGGGCCGATATTCAACATTCTTAAAGAAAAGATTTTTTTTTTAAATTTTTTATTATACTTTAAGTTCTAGGGTACATGTACACAATGCACAGGTTTGTTACATATGTATACTTGTGCTGTGTTGGTGTGCCACACTCATTAACTCGTTATCTCCTAATGGTATCACTCTCCTACCACCGCCACCCCACGACAGGCACCAGTGTGTGATGTTCCCCACCCTGTGTGCAAGTGTTCTCATTGTTCAATTCCCACCTATTAGTGAGAAAACGCAGTGTTCAGTTTTGTGTCCTTGTGATTGTTTGCTCAGAATGATGGTTTCCAGCTCCATCCATGTCTCTACAAAGGACAGGAACTCATCCTTTTTTATGGCTGCATAGTATTCCATGGTGTATGTATGCCACATTTTCTTAACCTAGTCTATCACTGATGGACAATTGGGTTGGTTCCAAGTCTTTGTTATTTTGAATAGTGCCACAATAAACATACGTGTGCATATGTCTTTATAGCAGCATGATTTATAATCCTTTGGGTATATACCCAGTAGTGGGATCACTGGGTCAAATGGTATTTCTAGTTCTAGATCCTTGAGGAATCGCCACACTCTCTTCCACAATGGTTGAACTAGTTTACAGTTCCACCAACAGTGTAAAACTGTTCCTATTGGCCAGGCACAGTGGCTCATGTCTGTAATCCCAGCACTTTGGGAAGCTGAGGGGGGTGGATCACAAGTTCAGGAGATCGAGACCATTCTGGCTAATCCAGTGAAACCTCATCTCTACTAAAAATACAAAAAATTAGCCAGGCGTGGTGGTGGGCGCCTGTAGTCCCAGTTCTCCGGAGGCTAAGGCAGGAGAATGGCGTGACCCCAGGAGGCGGGGCTTGCAGTGAGCCAAGATCATGCCACCGCACTCCAGCCTGGGTGACAGAGCAAGACTCCGTCTCAAAAAAAAAAAAAGTGTTCCTGTTTCTCCACATCCACTCCAGCACCTATTGTTTCCTGACTTTTTAATGATTGCCATTCTAACTGGTGTGAGGTGGTATCTCATTGTGGTTTTGATTGGCATTTCTCTGATGGCCAGGGATGATGAGCAGTTTTTCATGTGTCTGTTGGCTGCATAAATGTCTTCTTTTGAGAAGTGTCTGTTCATATCCTTTGCCCATTTTTGATGGGGTTGTTTGATTTTTTCTTGTAAATTTGTTTAAGTTCTACAGTAACCAAAACAGCATGGTACTGGTACCAAAAAAAGATAT
>NW_016809830.1:758026-773471 GCF_001698545.2 Rhinopithecus bieti | reverse complement strand
GATCAGACAGATTCACAGCCAAATTCCACCAGAAGTACAAAGATGAGTTGGTACCATTCCTTCTTAAACTATTCCAATCAATAGAAAAAGAGGGTATCCTCCCTAATTCATTTTACGAGGCCAACATCATCCTGATACCAAAGTCTGGAAGAGAAGCAACAACAAAAAAGAGAATGTTAAGCCACTATCCCTGATGAACACTGATGCAAAAATCCTCAATAAAATACTGTCAAACTGAATCCAGCAGCACATCAAAAAGGTTATCCACCATGATCAAGTTGGCTTCATCCCTGGGATGCAAGTCTGGTTCAACATACACAAATCAATAAACATAATCCATCACATAAGCAGAACCAATGACAAAAACCACATGATTGTCTCAATAGATGCAGAAAAGGCCTTCGACAAAATTCAACAGCACTTCATGTTAAAAACTGTCAATTAACTAGGTATTGATGGAATGTATCTCAAAATAATAAGAGCTGTGTATGACAAACTCACAGACAATCTCATACAGAATGGGCAAAACCTGGAAGCATTGCCTTTGAAAACTGGCACCAGACAAGGATGCCCTCTCAGCACTCCTATTCAACATAGTGTTGGAAGTTCTGGCTAGGGCAATCAGGCAAGAGAAAGAAGAAAGTGTATTCACTTAGGAAAAGAGGAAGTCAAACTCTCTCTGTTTGCAGATAACATGACTGTATATTTAGAAAACCCCATCATCTCAGCCCAATCTCCTTAAGCTGATAAGCACATTTAGCAAAGTCTCAGGATACAAACTCAACGTGCAAAAATCACAAGCATTACTATACACAAATAATAGACAAACAGAGAGCCAAATCATGAATGAACTCCCATTCACAATTACTACAAAGAGAATAAAATACCTAGGAATCCACTTACAAGGGATGTGAAGGACCTCTTCAAGGAGAATTACAAACCACTGCTCAAGGAAATAAAAGAGGACACAAACAAATGGAAGAACATTCTATGCTCATGGATAGGAAGAATCAGTATCACGAAAATGGCCAAACTTCCCAAGGTAATTTATAGATTCAATGCCATTCACATCAACCTACCAATGACTTTCTTCACAGAATTGGAAAAAACTACTCTAAAGTTCATATGGAACCAAAATAGAGCCCACATAACCAAGACAATCCTAAGTAAAAAGAACAAAGCTGGAGGCATCATGCTACCTGACTTCAAACTATACTACAAGGCTATAGTAACCAAAACAGCATGGTACTGGTACCAAAGCAGATATATAGACCAATGGAACAGAACAGAAGCCTCAGAAATAACACCACACATCTAAAACCATCTGATCTTTAAAACCTGAAAAACAAGAAATGGGGAAAGGATTCCCTATTTAATAAATGGTGCTGGGAAAACTGGTTAGCCATATGTAGAAACCCTTCCTTACACCATATACAAAAGTTAGCTCAAGATGGATTACATACTTAAATGTAAGACCTAATGCCATAAAAGCCCTAGAAGAAAACCTGGGCAATACCATTCAGAACATAGACCTGGGCAAAGACTTCATGACTAAAACACCAAAAGCAATGGCCACAAAAGCCAAAACAGACAAATAGGATCTAATTAAACTAAAGAACTTCTGCACAGCAAATGAAACTATCATCAGAGTCAACAGGCAACCTACAGAATGGGAGAAAATTTTTGCAATCTATCCATCTGAAAAGGGGCTAATATCCAGAATCTGCAATGAACTTAAACATATTTACAAGAAAAAAACAACCCCATCAAAAAGTGAGCAAAGGATATGAAGAGACACTTCTCAAAAGAAGACATTTATGCAACCAACAAGCATATGAAAAACTGCTCATCATCACTGGTCATTAGAGAAATGCAAATCAAAACCACAATGAGATACCATCTCATGCCAGTTAGAATGGTGATCATTAAAAAGACAGGAAGCAACAGATGCTGGAGAGGATGTGGAGAAATAGGAACACTTTCACACTGTTGGTGGGAGTGTAAATTAGTCCAACCATTGTGGAAGACAGTGTGGCGATTCCTCAAGGATCTAGAACTAGAAATACCATTTGACCCAGTGATCCCATTACTGGGTATATACCCAAAGGATTATAAATCATCCTACTATAAAGACACATGCACACGTATGTTTATTGCAGCACTATTCACAATAGCAAAGACTTGGAACTAACCCAAATGTCCATCAATGTTAGACTGGATTAAGAAAATGTGGCACATATACACCATGGAATACTATGCAGCCATAAAAAAGGATGGGTTCATGTTCTTTGCAGGGACATGGATGAAGCTGGAAATTAAGCAAACTATCACAACGACAGAAAACCAAAAACCACATGTTCTCACTCATAGGTGGGAGTTGAAAATGAGAACACATGAGCACAGGTCAGGGAACATCACACACCAGGACCTGTCTGGGTTGTGGGGGTTAGGGAGGGATAACATTAGGATAAATACCTAATGTAAATGATGAGTTGGTGGGTGGAGCAAACCAACATGGCACATGTGTGCTTATGTAACAAACCTGTACATTATGCACATGTACCCTAGAACTTAAAGTATAAGAATAAATAAATAAATAAAAAGAATGACTGGCTGGTAGAAAAAAAAATAGTCCACCCATTTTGTGTAAATGTAGAGTCAGCCTAGTATATGAACATCAGATCTAGATTGAGTCTTTTTGCGAGAAATGATGACAATCCTGCCATTTCACTTCAGATTCTTAAAGATTTCTCCTCACTCTCCCATATTTATTGAAATTTCAGGCCTGAGCAGTGGAAAGGATTCCTTTCTAGCTGTTGGAAAACCGACAGTAAACCTTGCAAATCTTCCAAGACAGACATGTCTGCTAAGAGATTAATCAAGAACTGCCATACAAATGCATCTATTTTCATGGGCCAGTCATTTTGGTGCATGTCAACCTTAAACACAGACTTGGTGGAGTAGCCTCCATAGACCATCTCACTCACATGCTTCTTGCGTAGCATTTGCACAAGTTCATGGAATCCTAAAAGTCAATTTTACTCATTTAATCCTATAGCAGAAAATAGATTGTATGGTTTCTTCACCCCCCCAAAAAACAGTAAGTCTTATTGTTCATAATGAGAATATTTTTATTCCAACAAGATAATTATAGTTAAATAACGGATCACCTGTACTTATTATTCCCTTCTTTTTTTCTTTTCTTTCCCTCCGTGCTCTTCTCTGCTTCTAGTATTTGTGGGGTGTGTGTGTGTGTGTGTGTGTGTGTGTGAGAGAGAGACACAGAGAGAGAGGTGCGGGGAAAGAAGGGAGAGAGAGAAGTGAAGAAAAGACAGTGTTCTTAATCTATTAACCTGTAGGGCATTTTTGTTGTTAAAGGAAAACCAATTTACAAACTGCTTTAATAACTCCACAGTCTCAGTGATTAAACATAATAAAGGTTTATTTCTCACTCACATCGGGGGCAAAGTGAAGTAGCAGTTTGGGGAATGGTGGATTGAGGAGAGGGTGCTGCATGACATTCTGCTCCATGTAATCATTCAAAAGCCCAGCCCTCCTCCCTCTATGTCTCATGATTCCACCCTCTTCGAAGCTCCCACAGTTCTCTTATTTCAGCCAGCGTATAGAGAATAAAGAAAGGAGTCACGTGGGGTGTTTCTGCTCTAGGACTAGAAGTGAACACATCAGTCTCACATTCTACTGGTTAGACCTCTGTTCATGGCCACAATAAACTACAACAGAGGCTGAAAATGTACTTTAATGTGTGCCTAAGAGGAAGAGGAGAACATGGATGTTTATAAGCAATAGCAGTCTTTGTCACAGTTTGCTCCAAATACTGCTTGTTGGACAACTCAAGTCTCAAGCAGGCACTGCATCTGGCTCAAGGCTCAGCCTCTCTGGGTGATACACACTCTTTGTTTCAGGTACTGATGTGGTTCCTCATTGTCTGGTGACCTATCCACTGAAAAGACAAGTTGTCTGTCTCTTGCTACCCCCAATATGTAATGATGGGCCTTGGAAGGGATAAGTACAGTAGAAACATCTGCTTAGAAAAAGGTAGAATGTGAAACTCAGCAGTCACCCTCCATACTAATTCTAAAATCCCACTGGATGAGATTTACCCCAAGGATGGAGAAGTTTCTTGATTGGATTCTAATTCCATTTTCTGGGAAAGACTTCTTTATATTCTACTTTATGTCAGTTCTAGCCTTGACTTTTTTGTTCATTATCTGACAACATCTAAAGTGGGCCTGGCCAACCCTGCCCTTCTTGAATCTATAGAGTTTTTTTGCCTTTCCCATAAACATAGGTCAGCACTTTCTGCTGGTGCAAATATCATGGCCAGAAGCTGCATGCAAAATTCTTTCCTAATAATCATTAATTTTTTTTTTTTGCTTCATTCCCAATTGTCCTGTCCTCCCCCTAACTTAATGATGACTCCCTTGATATCATCATGTTTAGTCTGAGCGTTGCTTCGTGGCTGAGTCCTAATGAGTTATTGTCTCCTAAAGACATTTAAATCATATTTCTTACTGTTTGAGGTCTAGAAGCAGTCAGCTTTTCTAACCATTCAAAACTGCAAAGTTCTGGATTATTTCTATTTTCTTTCATTGCTTCTAGCAAACTAGGCAATTATTGTTTGAGTATCTCATAACAAGTTACCAGAAGGCAGCCAATAATATTACATCCATACTATCATTCTGAGAATTTCCAATCACTTCCTTTGAGTTATATGCTTAAGGGCATGTGATCAGCCTTCCAGGTGATCTCTGGTAGCAGTTTAACCAAATGTTTTACCACAACAGAAAGGACTCTCCTACCTCATAACCTCTTGGTATGTTTTCTTTACAGTTTGCCTACCTACTGTTAAGCCAGTCCCACGTAACTTAAAAATTTGTGTTTATGGCAGCAATAATATTTGTTGCTGTGATAAACAAACCTAGAAGTCTCAGTGAGCTAAGACAATATAAGCTTCTTTCTCATGCACTTCATAGTCCAATACCTGGGGCAGTGAGGGAGGGAGACAGATAAACCACAATCATTCTGAGACCTTTGCCCCTTACATTTGTGGCTCTGCACTCTTCTAGCTTCTCAGAGTCCTTTTCAGTCAGTCAGTGAACATAGGAAGACAGAGAGTGTGTGAAAGAGGGAGGAGCTCTCATGGCTCATGTCTGGGGCCCAAAATTAAGGTGGAACCCTTGAATTTCACACATACTCTCTTGGCCAGAACATGGCCATCCCTACCTTCACTGAGCATGGAAAATGGATTTGTGTGCCTCCTAGAAAGAAACATGAATACAGGTCAGCACGGTGAGCACCAGCAGTCCCTGCCATAGACATCTTTTTCCAAAGCACCCTCCCTCAAGACTCTTTTCTTCTATTTAGCCAAAAAGTGTTTCAATAAATATACAAATATGAAAATTTAAAATGCTAACAAAATGCCCTTCATTTCTACCAGCAATGGTGTCACGTACAGTTATTCTCTGAATTACATTCACAGCGGAAAGCTGTGACCCTGGATGGGGGTGGGAGGGTGGTTGGGGAAATGACGGAAACTTTCTGAAAAACAGCAAAATGATGAGCAGCATTGCAACAATTTAAGAACAAATACTGGAGGGTCACAATATTTGTCTCAATTTTAGGTGGCTTAGCAGACTAACACAACAACATTTATGTCCCTAAATATTAGAAAACACAAAATTTTTGCCCTGCATGTGAAGAGAAAATCTACACGACCTTCTGCTTTGGATCTATATTTGCCTACAAAACAATAAGCATATTAGACCACTTTTATTTCTCATGATTAATCTACTTTCATTTGTTAAAAATTGTCTTGGAAAAAAAAATTCTTTCCCCAAAATTCTCACCTCTAGAGTCATGCCCTGTATAACTCTTTTCATTTGACCTAGGAATACAATTGAATAGTTTCTTCCTTGGCGAGGCTGAGTTATAGAAGTATCACTTCTGTGAACTTTCATAGGTTATAGAAGAGTCTATCTTAGCTGACTGAAGAGAGAAATTCTGCTGATGTTGATGAAGCAAACTGCAAAGCTGTGGAGAGGGCCACGAGGCAGGGGATGGCTGGTGGCTTCTGTCCTCAGTTGGCAGCCAACAAGAAAGCGGTGACTTGAGTTTCACAGCTACAGGAAACTAAATTTTGCCAATAACCAGTGAGCTAGGATGTGGATTCTAAGTCTCAGAAACAATGGTAGCTCTCACCAATACCTTGATGTCTGACCTTCAGAACTGTGAGATAATACATTTGTGTTGTTTCAGCTGCTAAATTCATGGTAATTTGTTTTGGCAACAATAGAAAACTAAAATAGTAAGTAAGCATATATCATATAGACACACAGTAGATAATATGTTGGCTTTTATTATTAAATGATAAATTGGGGAAATAATGTACAACTATGAAATACAACCATGGACTAAGAAATTCCTGTCTTTTATACAAGAAAACAAGGTAAGATGATTATTTCTTCTTTTTGTCAATGTTATAGCAAGGGCTGCATAGCCAGGGCTGTGGTTAGTAGCCTACTAAATATAATTTCAAGAAAAAAATAATACTCCAAAGTCCTAAATTTCTTATATGTTCTTATTTGCAGTCATTAGCAGTTACTGAGTACCTACAATGTACAATAATCTTACACACACTATTTTATTTAATCTTCTCAAATCTGTGCAACTTAGCTTTTTAAAATCCCATTTTGTAGATTAGAATGCTGAGGCTTACTGGGTTTAGTAATTTGCTTGAAGATACACGTGTTGATTAAAAAATACTCAAGAATCAAAATCAATCTGTTAGATTCCAAATTACCGATCTTTCTATGGTACTACTTTGTAGTTCACATTGCCAATAATAACACTATAAGAACTTTAATTTAAGTCTTCTATCAAAATTAAAATACAAATGGGAAATGACTATAATTTCTTGATGGGAAATGATTAATGGAACATGACTAACTGTATCAGTTACATTAATGCGAATTAGAAACTGGTTTTGGAATCATCAACAAATTATATATGCATAGCATCTTAAAATTTTTATTGTGTTTTCAGGAGAATTCTGTGAGGTATATTGGGTGGGTATTATTAGTTTACCTATTTTATAGATAAGATAAGTGAGGTTCAAAGCGTTTCCAGCTTGCCATTGGCCATGATACTGAGCAACAGTATTAGATCTCAAGCTCATGTCTTCTCTTCATATACAGAGCTTGTTTGTCTGCAGTGGGACAGATATGTGAGGCTGGGATGGCAGGGAAGAAGAGTACAGAAAAGGTGCTAATAAGGAACACAAAAATCAATCAGCCTACCTCTTAATTCTCCAAAGACCAGCTCCAGTGATGACTAGTCTACAAGACTAACACACCAGCAACATTTATGTACCAAAATATTAGAAAATACAAAACTTTTGCCCCACTGGTGAAGAGAAAATCTACATGATCTGCTGCTTTGGATCTATATTCATGTATAAAATAATAAGCACATTAGACCTCTTTTATTTGTGATGATTGGTCTACTTTCATTTGATAAAAATGTCTTGGAAAAAAAAAATTCCCAGAGCTATTCTAGAATTTAACCATTAATTCTCTTCTTTATGTGGACTCTATTTTTCCACATCTGTTCATCTAACACTGTTTATAGAAATATAAAATAATCACAACTAGAAACAAGTTTCTCCATTGCAGTGATTAACACTCTCTAATGATACTGGTAAGAATAGTGTTCAATTATATATTGTATCTTGCTAGTGAGTTATGGTTAATAACATCACAAGACCTGTGATAATATTATGGATGTAAATCCTATTTCTAACAAGTGTCAAAGCATAGTCCAATGCACCATCAATAATGCTGTCAATTAATTGTCAATTACTAGTGCCAAGGTAAAGGCGAGCTGTTTGTTTTCGGAGCAAACAGTTGAGAAGATTGTGTCAATTATAAATCTCTCACGTCCTTCCACATTAAGTGTCTTACTAGAGGTTGCACAGTCATTAATGTCTTACAAAGCAAAGCCTTTGCAGCAATTGTTTAACAGCTATTTTGCAATTATAAGGAGCTCAAACAAAATTAGAGTCCACAATTATTTTTGTAATGAATTAGAAATATAAAAATACATGTAACTCTCTGGATTTCAAAGCATGCTTAATTCCCCTTAGCTTCTCCTGGAGTGAAGGGTTAATTTATTAAGGAATGCAGTATGATTACTGTAATTATTGTATATTGGTTCATGATAAGGGAGAATAACTTTCTTGAGTTTTAACTCTAGCAGGGGTAGTACCTCTGTGTAATTTTCTTAGGGCTTGAGAAGGTACATTTTTGACTCTTATGAGCTAAAATGCTGTGGATACACTTTAACTAATAGTCTTTTTAAATAATTAAATTAGGTAGTCTTAATTTATCACTAAGAAACAATAAATGTATTTTGGATTCAGAATATTAATCCTCAGGAGCGACTATTTTACCCCCTCTGTCATATAATTATTTTAGCCTTACTGTAATACATAAAATAATAAAATTCAATAAAAATTCAAATACTATTTTACCTTGCTTATTTCAATGCATGGAGTAACTAATCAGTTACAAGCTTGATAACACAGTAAGCGCTGTCTTGATAACACTACCCCCCCAACTCCAAAATATTTTTTTAAATCTTGGATCATGTGTACTGACTAAAACATGCTACAAAACACACAAATCATAGATGACCTATGCCTACAATGGAAATTACTATCATTTTAATTTCAAGTTAGATCTTTTAATTTAATCTTCTCAAATCTCTGCAACTTAGCTTTTTAAAATCCCGTTTTGCAGATTAGAAAGCTGAGGCTTACGGGGTTTGGTAATTTGCTTGAAGATACACATATTGATAAAAATACTCAAGAATCAAATTCAGTCGATTACAAATTACTGCTCTTTCTATCATACTACTTTTTTGTTCACATTGCCAATAATAACACTATAAGAACTTTAAGTTTTCTATCAAAATTAAAATACAAATGGGAAATGAAGCCTACTGTGATTTATAAGACTATGTACTCTGTCCTCAAATGTTCCTTTTTGGAGAAGCTGCCTTGGGCTACCCTATTACCATTATCCTTTCCAGTTATGCTTGGGCTCATCAACCCATGCCATAGACTTATGGCAGGATAAAATTTGCAATCACCACTTTTAAAAAAGTATGCTCATGTTCATTATCTGATGTTCCCTCTAGAATATAAGCACCAGAAATCTGTCATGCTCAGCTCTGTATTTCTAGTGTTGTGTATAGGCATGCTGTATGGTACTTTTTAGTAAATACATGCTGAATGGATAAACTAACAAATTAATGAATAAAGGTTTGTGGGACCAGCTTTTGCAATCAGCCATCTGTCTATAGAAGTAGCAACTGTGGAGCCTGTAATGAATACTCTGTAAAAATAAGAATCTGTCACTTCTGGAATTCTACAGATCAGCTTCTACCATAAGGCATGTCTGAGAGCACTTGGGCAATAAGGGCAGAGGTACATCATTCATTAAACACATATCGGAGACTGGCTGGAAAATAGTGCACTATCACATCATGAAGCTTGTTACCGGTTGAAGCAGAAGCACAAGCCATCATAGCATCTAAAATGGCAGCCTGGAGTGCAATCCAAAGGATATCTTTACATGCTGAGAATACAAAAGAACTACTGATCATGAATCTCTCTACTCAGTTCTGTCCTCACATAAAATGGAAAATACATAGGCTAACTACAAGCCTGACTCATCTTTGAGGAAATTCTCCAGAAAGAGCCCAAGGAATAAATAAAAGTTGATTTAATGTAATTTTATTATCTTTCCATGTGAATCTATTTTCCTGGAATATTTCTAGTCTTTTTGATAGAGAATTTGCCATCAAACAAGATTAAGGAAACAGGAGAGTTCAAGATTACAGATTCATGCAGAGATCTATGAAAGACTTTAGTGTCTATTTCATATTAGAGACAAGTGTTTGTCTTATTTCCCCATGATTCTGTTGTCCCTGAAGGTGGTTCCTGTACTTACCCCCAAAGGTGTTATTGGACTATATTGTCTTATGCTGGATGCACACTAAATAGTAGCTGAATCATGTTGCAATCTCCTTTACCATTTGGTTTTCCAAATAAATATAGAAAGCCATGTACTATTTTAAAATCATTCGTTATGATGGTACAATCAAAATTCATTCTTTTATTTTATTTTCCCTGCACTTTTCTGTATAGTAGCTAGGAAGTATACATGATTAGCACATTTCAGAACAAGGCCACTTAGAATGAACAATTAGACAAACAGAACAAAAACTAACCCAAAATACTAATTATATGCCTTATAGCACTTACAGGTTGTGTAGCACTTTGTACTGTGTGACAAGCCATATAGAATGTAGTAGCCATATCATACATGGAACTAGCCTCAAAATTATTATGCATATTTTATAAATTAAAACTGTTGTCAAAATCATCATGTATATTGTATGAATTTAATTTAAACTAATGAACCCAATATGGGGGTCACTGGAAATACATATGTATTCAATGAAAGACGAAAGTTTAAAACTCTATAACAGAAATTTATTTGGAAAAGCAAAGACAAGAATACACAATTTTACAATTTACAATTATGCACTGTTTTGTGGTACAGAAAATCAGTTAACGATTTTCACTGCCATTTGGACACCAAAATGGACTGACCCAGACAAGGAGAAAAGAGCTAGTTGAACATGTTATATCAGAGAATTAGAAAAGCTAGAATTTTAAAGTTTCCTTCAGCAACTAGTCTACAGTAACTCACAGATTACTAAAAACTTATGCAAGTTTTATATGCCTATTCCATCTGCTCTTCATTAAAAAAAAGTGTTGCCATAGCAACTGCCACATGCCATGGTATTTATGCTGCATCTGATGTACAAAGCAGAGCGTGTGTAGGAAGGAGTGTGTGTATGTACATGATGTGGCAGCTGTCCTCTCTGCCATTTTGTTGTTGCTCTAGAATTAAACAAGTAGTGGTTATGAATACTCATTTGAGTAGTGATACTAGTGTTCATTTAACTAAATCGTCACCAAAAAATCTTTATCTAATCATCACACTAGTCTGCTGACATGAGTTATTTAAAAGGGTTTGTATTAGACAGCTGTTTAAAGAGAAAACCTATTTTTTATCCCTTTTCTTAAGGTAGACACAATACAACTGATGTTCTTATTTCTAAAACAGCTAGTGACATTTTTTGTTTGAAATTATAATATACATCAGTCATACAAAATAATGGCATTTATCCCTCAGTAAGATCCTCTGCAATAATCTTTCAAAAGATATTTTTGTTCCATTGTTTTTGCATAATTTACTTCATATTCAAATTGCTAGAATTCTATTGGACATCAGAGAGAGCTTGGAAATCATCATAGACACTGGGGACATAATTCTCCACCCTCTACTCTTGCTAAATCCTAATATATAGGTTCGAATTGCTAAATACTTGCTTTTCCATTATCTCGAAAAAGCTAAATATTTAGAATTTGAGCTTCCCTTGCAGCTAGAGGTGACCAGGTGATGCAGTTCTGGCCAATGTGATGTAATTAAAAGTCCCTTAGGATGATGTAGTTCAGAAAGCATTTCACTAATGAGAAAGAGTGACAGACCCTACTAGCATTACCTCTTCTTGTCACTGCAATTGGAGTCTGAACTATCAATTTGCAATGGGGTGACGAGCCTAGTAGAGTGAAAGGACAGAAGCAGCAGAAGCTTTTCTGGCAGAGATGAAATGCAGCACAAGCTTTGTCCTCCTATTGCCATACTGCCTCTTGTTTACTATAATTAAATGTCATTATTGTTTAGGCCACTGTTAATAGGATTTTCTGTTTCTTGCAGGTGAATATATTCTTGTCTGACACATAATGATGTATAATCTGCAAAGAATGTGTGGTATTGTTATTTTATATTAATCAAATGAACTCTATTTCATTATGGAGATTATTTTGTTTGCCAAAAAACACTGTATGTGATAAAGACAATGTATGTGATATATTGCATTTCATGTCATTAATTCTTTCTTTGATAAAACCCTGCGTTTCAATACAATGGGAAAAATCCCACGTTAAAAAACAAAAATAACTGAATATACCTAAAATTCCAGCCAAATTACAAACCAACATTCTTGAAGTTATAAAAATTCAATTAAGACAGATTTTTTTCCCCTGAGGTACTATTTGGCATTTTAAAACTCAATTTTTTGGCGACATTTTAACATCTCAAGGTAGCTTTTGAGTTTTGCAGCCTCATTAGGATCATTTCCTTTGAGAAAATATTGACAATATATGTTTTTTGATGACTAGCTGAACTTCATTACAGCTTCAGGCCCAATTTTTCAAAATGTTACATATAAATTCTGAATTAAGAATATAGACCAAACAAACATTCAGCAGGTAGGACTTCAATGGCATAAAAATCATCTAAGTTGAAGGTAGACATTTCTCTCCTTTTTGCCTTTGATAAAGTTTATATGATGTATTAAGCAATATATTACAGTAGCAAGAGTTAAAATCATTTTAATACCTATCAAATATGAAAGAAAATTAATTAACTAGCAGTAAACTGAGAGCACCCAATGCAGGAAACTGAACACAATCTAGAGAATTCTCTAGAAGACACTCTTCTGTTGGCAAGACTTAACCTCTGCTCCTTCCCACCCTTCTGCACCAATACTGAAAATCCAGTCAGCCATAATGAGATCTTGTTAACTCTATAAATACTTTCCAATGATAGGAAAATCCAAGGTGTTCTTTATTGTGTATTTGGAGGCAGTGAAGAGCAACATGAACAGAGAACAGATAGAAAGCAGATGGTTCACCGCCACAGTGTACACATTGTTCCTCTAACTCTCATGTGTCCAAATTTCAAAATATTGAATTAATGACACATAAGATGTACAGTCATGAAGTGATGACCAAAAACCAATAACATATATTTTTGGAAGATGCTTATTTTCTGAAATATTGCCCCTTAAAATGTGTTTTCAGCACAGATTGAATTGAAAATAAATAAATAAATAAATAAGTATAAATTTTAGTCTTAGTGAAAATACACATTCATTTAATTTATTCATTCGTCCGCCCATATAATCATTCATTTATTAATTCAACAGAGGAACTGATCTCTTCATTAAAAATACTGTAGCCCTATTTAAAACTATTCCTCTCCCTAAAAAATGATTATTCATTTTTTAAGGTATATTAAATAAATAGTTTTGAAAGCTCAGAAAATCTTTAAACTCTGCTGCACATTTTAGTAGAAGTAGCATTTAGTTTTGCTTTTCTGAAACCACAGCTCCAACAAGACTAAGCTAGGGAAGCAGATTATTTTTCTCATTCTATATTTATATAATTTTATTCTAACCTAAATTTAAACGTTAAGAGAAAATTTCAGGGGGTGATATGAAGCAGGTCATAATTTGTCAAAGCATTCACCAACTTATAATTCAGTATGGATTTGCTGTTATAACTATTGCTGAAATTCTCTTTCCGATGTCCAAGCAAGAGCATGCAATATATATATATACACACACACACACACACATATATGTGTGTATATATATGGAAATACATTAGCCAAGTTTATAAAAATATCTCTCTCTATATATATACATCACTGTGTGTGTGTATATATATATCATACTACAGTATATATTGCCAGATGGAATTTCAGGTGCCTACATCATCATAGCTATTATTAAATTATCTTTTGTGATGATACCTCAGGTAGTCATGACTGTTATGCAACAGAGAGTTAGAGAAACATCTTCAGTTTTTAAAGCTATTAAAATTTCTTGCAGGTGTGTTTGAGAGAAGCACAGCACAAATTCACTTGCACACTATGAGGATTAGAGACTTTGCAGCCCAACCACAAGGGGCAATTAACACAAACAGTGTGGCATAAGAAACAACTAGAGTTGCAAACTAAACAGAACTTCCATCGCACTTGCAGCCTCCAATTATATTGCAAAGCACAGATGTTTATTCCACAAAATAAATGATATTGGCAGTCTTGGGCTATGAGATAATCCTATAGGGTCTGCCTTTCTAAATACCTACTTTCTACCGATCCTGCTTTTTCCCAAGTTCTCAGCATTGTTTTCTTTTTTCTCTGTGTGATGTGAGCTTCTTAAAAATACGAAGAGCTTTATTCATCTACTTATGGCTAGCATAAGCCTCAATATGCTACATCTGGAATAGAATTTATTCCTTCAGTCACTTCAGGGAAATGCAGACTGGGGCATATTAATAAAAAATGCTCCTAAGGTCCATTTTCTCCCCAAATCTTTTTATTTATAATCTGCTAGCTGTTACTCTTGATACAAATTAAAGTTCATTTCATTTAGCCCCAACACCAGTGAGCCAAGGAAAATCTACGTTTTCCCCTTTTAGTGGTGCTTAAATCTATCTGTTTTTATAAGAAAACTTGAAATTCTTATTCTTTCTCTAAGTTTCAGAATATCTTATGTGTCATTTCAGAAGTAAGAACACCATAGAAAATAGTTATGGCTGCCATACCAACCTGTCATTTAAGAAAGCTACATTAATCAATAACACCTGAATAGTTCAATTACTGAATAAGAAAGGCAAAGAAATGAAAAAAAGATTAATAGGTCTTCCCCAAAATTAGACCTCTGAAATCAAAAAGGACTTGCAACCTGTAATGATTTCAAAAGACTCTTAGTGTTTAAGTTAATATATAATTAACAAACCCTTTTATTTATTTTTTTTCCACATACAGCAGCTAGTTTTACTGACAATTTTCCTGCTCAGAGAATTTTTCCCCTATGATTAATGACACTCAATAAAAATTCTAGCTAGTCACAATGAAAGGAAAAAGAGTCACTTGAACCAATGGTGAAGTGCCTTATAGAACGAGGCTACAAAAGGTTAATAGCATCATTACTCAGGTCTTCGGAGTACACATATCCCTCTCTCAGAGTATATTAGTCTTGTCGGATGATGCATTAACTCCTTCCAAACTCTAGGTCCATTGAGAACTGCTTATTTTAAAAGATAATTAAGTAATACTTCTGTAATGCAGTCCATCTTTTCCCTTACGTTATTTCTGGTTATGATAACACATAATATAGAAGTAGAATGAATCATGTCCAAGAGGATGATAATAAAGAGGGAAAAAAATGCTTCAGAAGAACAAAACCCAAGTCCTAGTTCTACCAAACAAGTGTAAACAAATTGTAAAGGAAAAATGTTGTAATTATTTTGGACCCCCAACCTTCCAAGAATGCTTCACAAGAGTATTCATAAAGGCTTCGTACAAAGGAATGGACAATATCTTGATAATGCCACAAGATTCATTAAGTTTTTTCTTAAAACATTGCTTGATACAAACCATTTATACCCCAGCATGGTACTACTCAGAAAAAAAAAAAAAAAAAAAAAAAAAAAAAAAAC
>NW_016809830.1:752711-757708 GCF_001698545.2 Rhinopithecus bieti | reverse complement strand
AAAAAAAAAAAAAAAAAAAAAAAATCTGTTAACAGTGAAGGAAACTAGTTTGTTCATGAACCAAAGTTCATTGAGCACCTACTATTTGCCAGTTACTATTCTAGGTGCTTGGAATATGTTAGTACACAAAATAGACTCCCAAAAATGCTCTTGGGAAATTTACATTCTTGGCAGGGTACTGGGGGCAGTAGATAATAAAATAGAAGCATAAAAATGGGGAAAATTATAGTGTTAAAAGTGAAAAATATAAAGAGACATCATTAGAACTGATAAGAGGGAGCGTGGTAAGGTAATCTATTTTTATAGGAAGAGTGAGTTTCTGTTTTAATAGGCTAATTAAGAAGGTTTCCATTGTGGAGGCTAACATTAACCTTTTGCTCACCTGCTTATGATCATTTTGATTAGTTGGGCAGTACCTTTGTTGGCTGCCCATCTATCTAGCCTCTAGGAATTCCAGAATCTATTATCCATTGATCTCAGGGGATCAAAGTTATTCTAGCCTTATTGATCATTAGGGTAATTACTCTGTTGATAGTTTCTTTTGCTGTGCATACGTTTCTTAATTTAATTATGTCCCACTAGTTGATTTCTGTTTTTGTTGCAGTTACTTTTGAAGAATTAGCCAAAACTTTTGCCAATGCCAATGTTGAGAAGGGTATTTCCTAGGCTTTTGTCTAGGACTTCCATAGTTTGAGGTCTTAGTTTTAAATCTTTCATTCACCTTGAGTTATGAAAGATTCAACTGGACAGGAAGAGGTCCAGTTTTATTTTCCTGTTTGTGGTTAACCAGTTATTCCTGTGCCATTGATTGAATAGGGAATTCTTTCTCCATTGGTTGTTTTCGTCAGCTTTGTCGAAGATCAGATAGTTGTAGATAGGAGGGTTTATGTCCCGTTTTTCTATTCTGTTCCTTTAATCTATGTGCCTGTTTTTGTACCAGCACCATGCTGATTTGGTTACTGTAGTTTTGCAGCATAGTTTGAAGTCAGGTAATGTGATTTTCTGGATTTGTTCTTTTGCTTAAAATTGTCTTGGCAATTCAGGCTCCTTTTGGTTCCATGTGAATTCTAGAATAGTTGTTTCTAATTCTATGAAAAATGATGTTGGTAGTTTTGATAGGAATAGTGTTGAATCTGTAAATTGCTTTGGGCAGTATGACCATTTTAATGATATTGATTGTTCCAATCCATGAGCATAGAATATTTTCCCATTTATTTGTGTCATCTCTGATTTCCTTCAGCAATGTTTTACAGTTCTTCTTGTAGATATCTTTCATCTCCTTGGTGAGCTGTATTCCTAGGCATTTCCGGTTTTTTTTTTTTTTTGTGGACTATTGTGAATGAGATTGTGTTCTTGATTTTATTATCAGCTTGAATACTATTGATGTATAGAAATGCTACTGATTTCTGCACATTAATTTTATATCCTGACACCTTCCTAAAGTAATTTTCCAGTTCCAGGAGCTTTTGGCAGTCTTTAGAGATTTTTAGGTATGAAATCACATTGTCAGCTAAAAGAGACAGTTTGACTTCTTTTCCTATTTTATGCTTTTATTTATTTATTTCTCTTGCCTGATTGCTATATCTAGGACTTCCAGGACTATGTTGAATAGGAGGGGTGAGAGTGGGCATCCTTTCCTTTTACCAATTCTCAAGGGAAATATTTCCAGATTTTGTAAGGCTCACTTTAAATTGGCCTTTACTAAGGTAAAATATGGAAACCTAGATAGAATTGGTAAAACCCATCTTCTAAAATAAACGTGAAGGAACAAAGCCAGAAATATCTTTTAGTTAACATCTCAGATAGGAGACAGCAACTATATTGGTTCTTCGTACCTTTAAAAGTTTTTGTTCTTATAACCTATCTATGACTATACAAACCGAAAGAAAAAGGTCTGATATGCTTACAATGTCAGGCTTTCAAAAAATGGGCTGTTGAGCAGCAAGGCTTAGAGGAGAACCCCTGTGATATATTCCTGGTATAAACTGAATATTTGTATCCACCCAAATTTCATATGTTGAATTCCTGACATCCAATATGATGGTATTCCTAATACCATCACATACTCAAATACTATCACATACTCAAGAGTGGGGCCTTTGGTAGCAGATTAGGTCATGAGGGCAAAGCCTTTTAGAGCTCTTATGAAAGGAATTTCAAAGAGTTTCCTCGTCCGTTCTACCATGTGAAGACACAATGAGAACATGGCTGTTTAAGAACCAAGAAGTGGACTCTCACCAGACACTGAGTTTGCTGGTGATTTAATCTCAGACTTCCCAACTTCCAGAACCATGAGAAATAAATGCCTGTTATTTATCAGCCACTCAGTTTATGGTGTTTTGTTATAACAGCCCAAACAGACTAAGACAATTACATGATGATAACTACCAAAGGAAAGTGAGGCATGGAGGGATGCCAGGGTCAGTGGGCCCCAGAGCCTCCTACAGAGAAGATTGTGTGTCATGAGATGAGTCCAAACTGAAAGTGGGGCCCTGGGCTCAAGCAGTTGAAAGTTGCATGCTTTGTTAGAAAATAATAAAAAAGGGCACATTTGAGGTCATGAGGGCCTAGCCTTGAACAGTAGGAGATAAATGAGAGAGAAGGGATGGCAGATGAGTTGCTGGGCTTCATGACCATTTACATATGAAAGGCAGAAACTGGAAAAGGGTGCAAGGAAGGATGAACACCTTTAGATCCACTGTTGGGAAAATTTAATTTACACATGGTTTGGTGATGGGAATGTTTGTTTTGATAGTACTATATCGTAAACCATTTATAGTCAGTTTTCTTAACAGGTTTTATCCAGCTATTGTCCTATATTTACATTTTCTGGTTTTTCTATTGCGTCTTTCTATGGAAAATGAGAAAACATGAAGAAGGAAGGGCAAAGTTGGAAAGCTTTTGAATCTTAAAACCCTTTAAAGGAAATTCTACAAGTAAAAATGTGAAACTACCATATTTGCTTCGTGATCACTTATTAAATCTGCTTAAAATCACCTGAGCTGGATTTAGAATGTATATGGTCAATCTTAGTGTGATAAAACCAGCAAGAATTTATTGATAAAATTGTAGAGATCATTGACTGATTTGAATGTAGAAGAACATAAAGACCTTAGCAGTTCATGAAGAATAGAATTTCCCTTAGACTGATTTCTTCTTTCTTAGAGAAGAATAATTATTTCTGAGGATATCAAAAACATCAACAGCTACATTTTATTTTTTAAGAGGTGAACAAGGGTAACTCATGTCCTTTGAGTGCTCAGAAGACAACACTAATGTAACCCCTGTTCACCCCACACTGATGTGATCTTCTGAAGATTCAGAGGATATGAGTTACCCCTGTTCACTTCTTTTTTTTTTTTGAGACAGAGTTTCGCTCTGTCGCCCAGGCTGGAGTACAGTGGCCGGATCTCAGCTCACTACAAGCTCCATCTCCCCGGTTTATGTCATTCTCCTGCCTCAGCCTCCCGAGTAGCTGGGACTACAGGCGCCTGCCACCTCGCCTGGCTAGTTTTTTGTATTTTTTAGTAGGGACAGGGTTTCACCGTGTTAGCCAGGATGGTCTCGATCTCCTGACCTCATGATCCACCCATCTCGGCCTCTCAAAGTGCTGGGATTACAGGCTTGAGCCACTGTGCCCGGCCCCCTTTTCACTTCTTTACCACCACCAACATTAGCCACTCCAAGACTTCCCTGAATACTTGTAAAAAGGGTCAAGGGCAGTGGCTTCTGAATTCACCTCACAAACTCACTCATTCTCCCAGCTGAACACATTTATCCTGCCTCTAGGACAGAGCATCAGGCATAAGGAATCATTGCAGCCATGACTCCCCATTTATGACTCAGTCCCTTTGAGATTCATCCTTGCCCCAAAATGTGCAGGAGAGTACAGTGAAAGAAAGATGAAGCAATCTTTTTTCTTGTCCCCAGAACAAAACTGCAGATGAGAGGCAAGGGTAGAAATGCCGGAAACACAACTGGCAATCCATTGTGAGAAAAAAGACTAAAGTGAATGAACACACATTTATGAAAAGGCTTTTATTATCAGACCCCACAAATACATTCTGTTTGTAACTAATAAACATATTATTTAATATTTAATATATTTGAGTTTATATTTTATCAAGCAGAACAGCATCATTCTCTTTGAGAGGCTTCTTGGTGATAAATTTTAAAATAATCAGTGTTCTTACTATGACCTAAGGGATTCATTCCATGGATTCTTGCTGTTGATAACAAGTAAAACATCCTTATGCTGGTGCTGGAACTCAGACTTGTCATCTTAAAGAAAGAAGATCTCCTAACTGATATCGGATACTTGAGTTTCTGTCACTTTTAATAACCACTGAAACTCAACAGTTTTCAGGGAGATCTCCATTTCCTCTCGCAGCCAGCACTGGACTGAAAATAAGGTTGTCCATTGTCACAGAGACTGTGCTCTGTCTCCATCACCCTTCTGAATTGCTCAAGGAGGGAAGGGTGGCTCATAGAGGTTCTCACCACCACTTCTATCTTGGCCACATGAGAAGACAACACTCCCAATTCCAGATATATTTAAAACAAACAAACAAACAACAACAAAAAAATCTGTCCAATCATGTTCCTTTTGTATTAGTTTTCTGTTGCTGAATAACAAATTACCACAATTTGGTAGATTCAAACAATAATAAATGTATTAATCAACAGTTTGAAAAGCTCACCTGATGCTGGGTGCAGTGGCTCATGCCTATAAACCCAGCACTTTGGGAGACCAAGGCAGGCAGATCACCTGAGATCAGGAGTTCAAGATCAGCCTGGCCAACATGGTGAAATTCTGTCTCTACTAAAAATACAAACAAATTAGCTGGGGGTGGTGGCAGGCGCCTGTAATCCCAGCTACTCGGGAGGCTGAGGCAAGAGAATCACTTGAGCTGATGAGGCAGAAGTTGCAGTGAGCCGAGATCATGACACTGCACTCCAGCCTGGGCAACAGAGCAGGACTCCACCACAGAAAAAAA
>NW_016809830.1:736894-752205 GCF_001698545.2 Rhinopithecus bieti | reverse complement strand
AAAAAAAAAAAAAAAAAAAATAATCGAAAGAAAAAGAAGAACGCTCACCAGACTAAGTTAGGCTCAACCAGGGTAATCCGCTTTTGGGTAACTCAAGCTCAACTGATAAGTGGCCATAATTACATTGGCAAAATCTTTTCACCTTTGCTATATAGTGTGGCCTAACCATGGGAGTAATGTTTCATTTGTGCACAAATGATCTTTTTTCTTTTCTTTTCTTTCTTTTTGAGATGGAGTCACCCAGGCTGGAGTGCAGTGGCATGATCTTGGCTCACTGCAACTTCTACCTACCAGGTTCAAGCAATTCTCCTGCCTCAGCCTCCCAAGTAGTTGGGAATACAGGCACACACCACCACGCCTGGCTAATTTTTGTATTTTTAGTAGAGACAGGGTTTCGCCATGTTGGCCAGGTTGGTCTCGAACTCCTGACCTCAAGTGATCTGCCAGCCTCAGCCTCCCAAAGTTCTGGGATTATAGACAGCCACTGCTCCCGGCTCACAAATGATATTTTAATTCATACACCAAAAGGAAGGGTAATATAAAGAATATGCACATCTGGGGTTGGAAATGTAGGGCCCATCTTAGAATTCTGCCTACCCTATTTTTTTTTTTTTTTTTTTTTTTTTTTTTTTTTTTTTTTTTTTTTGAGATGGAGTCTCACTCTGTCGCCAAGGCTGGAGTGCAGTGGCGCCATCTCAGCTCACTACAATCTCTGCCGCCTGGGTTCAAGCAATTCTCCTGCCTCAGCCTCCCGAGCAGCTGAGAGCAGCTGAGATTACAGGTGCCTGCCACTGCGCCAGACTAATTTTTGTAGTTTTAGTAGAGATGGGGTTTCACCTTGTTGGCCATACTGGTCTCGAACTCCTGACCCCCCTAGGCCTCCAATAGTGCTGGGATTACAGGCATGAGCACTGTGCCCAGCCTGTCTACCACTTCTATAAGCCACCAGGCTGCTATCATTTCAGGACTTTAAGAAACAACACAAATAGCATGCTATGCTATACCTGTTGTCTACATAGAGGAGTAAGTGGTGTGCTATACAATGTGATGGAGGTTTTGGTAAACAGTCGTCAGCACTTTTCCTACCTGTGTACTCCCAACCAAAGTGAAAAGTAATGAACAAGAATGGAGGGGGATGAAAATGTAGTAAATGTGTTCGTGGTAAAGCTAATTAAAGAACATAGCAGGTTTGCCTATCTCCCTTGTTGATTTAGATTTTGGTCTCTCTAGCCTGTCACAGGGAGAAAAGCTGGAAGATGGTGGACCTGCTAAAGCCAACTTTGGTTGTCCCTTTTCCACATGAAAGAAACTCACCTGTGTTATCGATACCTAAAAAGGAAGAGTGAAACAAGAAAGGGATGGGCCTGTCTCTGTACTGCTTGAGCTTCAGGGCAGTGGCTCTACTTATGATGCAGTAGCAAACAATCCCCAAATCACAGTGGTTCACAAAAAAACATGCATTTTTTCCTCATGGCATGTGTCTGACACTGGAGGGCAAGGATGCTCTGTTCTTCAGACTCTCTCAGGGACCCAGGTTGACAGACGCCACATCTCAACCTGGGGCTTCTTCAATCATGGCAGCAGCAAGAAGGGAGAGTGGTAACTTATCACCAGCTCTTAGTGTTTACAGTCCTAAGTAACACATGCCACTTTTGATCCATATTTATTGAACAAAGCAAGTTATGTGGCTGTACGCAGAAGAGGAAGTACCATCGTCACAGGAGCCATAAAGTGGGGAGAACCAAAATCTTTGGTAGACAGAATTCACAGCTACCACACAAGGCTTAGTGAATGTCATTTGTCTCCCACAGGAGATGCAGGACTTAAAGAAGGCCCCAAAGGTCTTCACTCCAATACTGCCCCCTCCAAGAGAGTGAAACATATGATTTCTAAGGCATATGTGAAAAGAGCAAAGTAACAGTTTCCTTTTACCAGCAAAGGTAGGAAGCAGAAAACAATTGTGAAGCTGCCCTGGAGGGCCACGCACCCCTTTCCCAGAGACTGTCGCAATAAGTAGCTAGCAAAAGCAGCTCTCCAAGGCCGCTTTACAGGCAGCTGAGAGAGGTCCTAGCCCCACAGACAGGCTCCAAATAGGAAGAGGGAGACTGTGCCTGCCACATTTGAAGAGGCCGCCTTCAAATTCATGCTGTATGTCTGGAGTCGCTGTGCCGAACAGGATCTGTGAGCTGGCTCTGTGCTGGGTGAGAAGTGTGCAGCCTGGTGCCAGAACGCGAGTGCACATCAAAATCCTGGCACAGGCTGTCTTCAGAAACGGACAGAAGACCAACTGTAACATACGGCTCATTCTTCTCACGTCATAAACGTAAAGGCATTAATCACTGGGAGGCCTCCCAGAAATTAAAGTTCATCTTTTGGTTATGGGGTGTCAAAAGGCAAATGCGGAATGTTTTAAATTTGCTTCGTTTTCCTGCAAGATAAAATACAGGTTTCCAATGCTGTCTCTATCATCAAAACAGTCTCCTGGCCCTGCCAAAGCTAACATAAAGAACCCAGAACTCCACACAGGTTTCTCATTTATAGCATAATTTCCTTCAAAGACGACTACTTTAAAATGTAGATTAACCCTTAATGTCTGAATTTTCCAAACTGAAACTTTGAAACAATGAGGTTCCATCTGCCAGTGCTAAAAAAGCAAGCAGCAAGGGAGTCACCCATGGCGTTCTGCAGTGCGGGTGGGGGGCTTTGTCTGGCCTGCTGACTTGTCCATGCCACAGTGAGCACCACGTTGCAATCTCAAAGTGGAGCCTCGGGTCAGTCCTCAGGTGGAGAGATAACTGCTGTGCTCTTAAGCTATGTATTATTATCATCTGATAAAAAAAGAAATTCATGATCTATTTTTTCTTCTTTGAGAAAGTACTAAAGCTTGTTTTTCATGACTGCCTAAATAAAACAATTCAACTGAAGCAGACACTCCTGAAAAGTGATCATCAGACATTTATCAGACTAGTCTTAAGATTCTAAATATGAATACATGCAAACCAATTACTTCACATTCATCCCCCAAATGGAAGTATGTATTTGTTGATCTATCTATTCTACCTAATAACTTTTGCTTATGAAAGTAAAGGGAAAGTGATAGTTGAAGGGACTGAAAACTGTCCATCTGAGTGTGTGTGCCCATGTGTTTGTGTGTGTGTATGTATGTACGTGTGTGCACCTGTGGGCTGGCTTACTTTCAAGCTCACTTACACAGTGACATTACAAACTGAACCTGGATGACTTCAGATGGGGGAATCACCTCTTAATTTTCCACAATCCTCACTAGTCCCTATTGTCTTAAAGCCTAATTTGCTTATTTATGCTACCTACTCTATTGATGTGGACATTTGAGTTTGCGTGTTAATGTTTTAAAGCAGCGTGTAACTGTGCTCTAGAACTCTGCCTGCCTTTGAGATCTTACTGAAGATGCAGATGACAGCTCCTTAAGTTCTGATGGACCACACCCACAGCATAAAATTTCACCTGGGAAACTGGAACAATACTAAAGGCCTATCATGAAAATTAGCATAGCATATGGAAAGGATCTAAACCCAGTGACTGGCACACAGTAACACCAAATCAAGGCACTCAGTAAATGCCAGCAACGATAATAGTGAAACATAACCTACAGGGTTAGTGTTATGATTGAGAAATTGGACTTTAGTGTCTACAAGCCTGGGTTCAAATTCCAGTTTCACCATTTATGGGTCGTGCGACTTCTTAGGAAAGGGAGATAAGGCAAGGACACACGTTTAAGAATCATTAAAGTGTGTGAGATGTCCCAAAGGAAAGGAGTAGGTACATAGAAGGGATTTCATTGGTTTGAGAAGAAAGAGCATTGGGGAAAAGCAGCCTTAAAAGTTGAAGACCTAGAAGAATGAAATTATCAGAAATCCAAGGGAAGATAAAATTTCAAAAAAGAAGAGACATTATTAAAACTGCTCAATTCTGTTGCATAATGAGAGTACTGTCAACAGACCCATGGAAGCTGGAACAGAAGGACTTTAAACCTAGATGTTTTGTTGGCATCTCCCAAAGGATTCAAGGCATAACTCAATGACCTAGTACAGAAAGCCCAAAGACTTCACTATTCTGAACTGTGTCGGTGGGATCAGACTCCTCTAGATAAGTCATTTTCTCTGTACATGAAACATAATAAAAAGCTTCAAACTGACCGGTAACTAACAAAAGTAATTGCTGGAAAATATCTTGTTTCCCTCATTACTGAAGACCTGCTGGATAAAAAATATTTTTTAACAATAATTTTCAATGCAATTACTAATAAAATGTAAATAATAAAAAGGATAAACATCTGTTATAAAATTATCATTATTCATACTCCATGCTTGGTAATTTATTCCTGCCCTTTATTTATCTTCCAAATACCCATTTTAATTTTTAAGTGATTGTCTATCATTGGATTAAAATTGTCTTTACAGAATAAATGCTTTTGCCACATACTTTTCTTAACAAGCAGCCTCTAGTGAATTCAATTGTTGACCTTATTTGGCGTTCCAATCCAGTGGAAAGTAACTTATTTTAAATAAAATGAGGAAGTCAACTTACCCTTAAACCCAGAGGTTAATCTCCATGTAAGCCATTTTTGCACATTTAATTGGTGTGGGAAATTTTGCTAAGATAGCTTTTGCAGGGGCTTTACAGAATGCTCTTCAGAAAGCCTTCTTGGAGCTCATGAGATTTCCAGACTTCTTAACCAAAATAACATATCTAGGCAAAGGATTATACTCACATGTTGTGGTTATGGGGCTTTTGTAAGTTAATGAAGAATATTATATACATCTTAGGGGAATATTCTAGTTATTGGAATAGGAGTCCACTTTTTGCACTTTTATAGTAATTTCATCCCAGTGTTTGACAAATATTTACTGAGCATGTTCTATAAGCACCATAGGGAATATGGAGATACTAGATATTAACAATATTACATCTTTATGTAGAAGGAAATTCACACTATTGAAGGCCAACTATATGCTCTGCTATTGGGTTAAGTATCCACCAATACATGAATATAGACAAAACAAGGCTGGATATACTTTTCACATGGAACAGGTAGTTAATATACAGTATGAGTTCAAAGGATTGCAAGTCACTTGTGGCTGACTATAGAAGGCTTCATGGAGGAGGTGCTGTTTTCACTTGGAAAATATAAGATGTTAGTTGTTGTAATTAAAGAATACTCCAGCAGACAGAGATGGTATTAGCAGTGAGTAAAATATGAAAATCTAAATATGTTTAAGGCAGGAGTATAGAGTAAGATTCTCTAGGAAAAAAAAAAAATCCCCTGGAGGATTATTAGAGAGGTGAAGTTGGGAGCATATGGTGAGGTGAGGTCCTTAATTTCAGGGTGAGGTGCTTTATTAATTTGGTAGAAAGCTGGATGCTACTAAAGGTTTGGAAACCACATGTTTCAGATGATCAATCTGTCATGAATGCAAATGAGAGACTGGAGTAATAAAAATTTGCGGATAGTATGTCCTATCAGAAGACTAACAGCTGTAAATAATTCTAACCATTAAGGGTCTCATTAAGATATTAGTTTTAAGTTTCTGTATCTGGGAGGATAGCCACAAAAGGAACAGAGATAGAACATCTGAAAAAGCAGGTTTGAAGGGCAAGGTGAGTTCTGTTTTAAGAAACGTGAATTGGAAGTGACTTCAGTATATATAGAGAGAAATGTCAAATAGACAGATACATCTACAATAACTTCTCTAAAACCCTGGGGTCGTTTATGTTTCAGAATCAGATGTTTGTGGGTTTTAGAAAGGTCACATGGAACATAAAATACATATTATCTAACAACTCCAGCATGTCTGAGCAGAATCTAAAAATTAAACACAATTATAAGTGGCCTATAACAGCATCATGTAAGTTAAGGTAAAATTTTACCACCAAATGAGTAGAAGTCAGATTAGATTTTACTGTCGAATGAAAAGAAAGCTCTGAAAAGTTGCAGAACTCTTGGATTTCAGAGTTGCCAATCAGGGTCCATGGGCTTGGGAAAGCTCAGGATGGAACTTTGAGTTGACACCTTCCTGAGCCCTGACCCAGCCCTGACTCAGGCTGTGAACTATCCTGCCTTCCCAGCTCTCGCCCACTACTCTTTTTAGCTTGACATTAATTCATGATTTACATAGACACCGTGCCTCTGTCCTTGCCCTGCCCAGATGGACTCCAGGGAACAACTCTGAATCCCAGACTAAACTCACTTTGGCCTGTGAGCCCTCCTGGTAACTTTAGCTCAAACATTTGGATTCCACACTGTAAGGGAAAACATTAACAGGAGCTTTCAATTTTCTGAATATAAAAATAATACATGTTATAAAAAATTTAGAAATTTGGAAGGAAATAATGAAGAAAATAAACATCACCCATCATCCCATTATTTCAAAATAACCAATGTTAACATTTTCAGTGTTTACTTCCAGGTTTTTTTTTCTTTGAATATGTAGTAAAGCATATCCTGTTTCTAACTGCCTGCCATATCAACAAATAGAGCATTCCAATAACTCACACCCACAGTTTGTCTTTTTCCCTAAAGACGAACCTTGTCTTCTTATTCACTGCTATATCACAAGGTATATTGTGGGTGCTTGATGAATAGTCATTGACTATAAATTATGGAATAAGTTAATGTATGCAAAACTCTAGGGCCTCAGAACCCTTTTTCCTGAAAGTATTCACTTTCGGGAGCTCAAAGAGGTATCTCAGGTCTACCCAATGCACTCATTCCGCAGTGATAGCTCCGTGTTGTCTTTTCTTATTCTGACTCCTCTGGATGGATGCTTATAGCTGTGAAAAATGAGTTTCTCCATGTCTGTATCACAAGCAGACATGGACTTAATCTTCCTCAAGGTAGTTTGCTCAGACCTGGTACTAAAGGGCATGTCAGAGTTAGGCACACTAAAATTCCCAGCTGAGAAGCAGTTCCTTGGTAGGGCGTGCACTGTACACACCAAAAAGGAGGCACGCTCCATCCCGTCATGGGCCATAATAAACAGTGTTAAAAATTTCCATACTCACCACACAGCAGCATGTGTCCCTGATTAATGGTCTTAAGCAATATTTCTCATCAAACTTGAATGTGAAGTAGAAGACAAGTCAAACTTCAGTAACTCTTTTGATATGAATCTTATGAATATGTGATATCACTAGAAGAAAGCAGCAGTTGGTTTCATACTTTTTAGAAATACACAAAAGAAATAAATAGAAAAACACAAGTCTTTCAGGTTTGCTTGATTTGTTATTGTTCGGGGCGGGGGGAAGCTATAATTATTTCATCTAGTTCAAAGAGACAAAATAGTCTGGGGCTATACTGAATAAACCAGATTTAGACAAACTGTCCAAATAAAAAGAAACACAATGTTGTAAGTTAAAAATTTGTACCTCTAAAACAAAAAAAGCTCCCTATCCTTGCAGTTTACAAGACACCGTAGAGGCTGGGTGGGAGATGCCTTTTCCTCCCTCTTTCTTCACCCTCCCCATAACCCGACATCACCTTCAGTCTTCTTCTTTCTTCTGCCAGTACGAGTAGCACGATATGACCAGGGTTTAGGCTTCTTGGTTGCAATACAAATATTTTAAATCTTAAACAGAATTGTGGCCACATGCTTGCCACCAACTTCAATTGCAGTAATGTGATCAAATTACTTTCGACCTAATTAACCTCTGGGTCTGGCTTATCACAAGGATCTTAGAGTTTTAACATTTTTAAACAAAGGGAATCAGCTATACGTACACAAAGCACTTTGTTGCATTTAATTGTATAGGTATCATCGCAATCACAAATCCATGGAGATGAAACAAGACAAAACAAAGATATAATTTATTTGCAAACCCCTACCAATGGAAAAATTGGCCATGTCTATGCCAGCTAAACTGATATACAACCTAACATTATTGTCTGCACTAGAGTTAAATGCTACGATGACTATACTTTCAGCAACCGTTTGCTTGAGACTGGATATGATTTTTCTGGATAGGTAGGGCAGTTCCCCAGCTTAATCTTTCTGTAGATGTTCCTCTTCACACAGAAAACCTAGTATAACTTCCCAGCCACTATCTATACAGTCGTTCCCATTAAATATGTTTTTAAAAAGTGATCAATCAGATATCTTTAGCACTCCAGAGAAACAGAGTGTGAGAAGCAGCCTTCTAAATATGTTGATATTAACTGGCTAGATGAGTTATAATTTCTTTACAAACGCCTTTCATCAAACTCTCCATGTGAAGTTACCCATTTTAGTTAATGATATAATCCTTTCTCTCTGACCCAACTTCATAAATATAAAATGTAAATGGTATTACAAATTCTCAATGTTTCATTACACTTATCTCTGCAGTTCCACTCTAATGAAGACTTGCAACAATTCATACATACAACCTCTACCTCATCTTATTGCCACCAGACTCTCTCCTCTCTGTTTTCCTTATACCTATTTGCCAAGCTAACTTCTTAAAAATCTTATTAATTGTGCATTTACAGAACCTAAAATAACTTCTGGTATCTAGTATAGTAAAACCTGTAGTCCTTAGTAATCTGGTCCCACCTGTATCATTTTTCCCAACTGTATCACTTTCCATGACTTGCCAATGTGTGCTTTTCACTCCAGTTTGATGAGTTTCACCTTTGTTGCCCACCTCATCTGTAAATTCCTCTGCCTCCTCTTCATCCAGAAATCCCTCCCCTCCTTAAGTCCCATCTCAAATATAGCTCTTCCAAAAATATTCACTTTCTTTACAAACTGCACAAAGTATTCTTTCTGCTGTCATTTTCATTTATTCTACAATTTTGGGTTTTGTCCTGTATTTTGTAATTATTAAATGAAATAAATTCTCTCATACATAAATTCAATTGCCTTCATAAAAAAGAGCATGTTATATTTTGTGCCTGATATAACTCAGAGCACAAAAGTTACCACATAATGGTCATTTGAAGCATTAAATAATTTTAGATCATATGCTATTGGATCTAATAATTATTTTTTCATTTCCTAAATCCCTATTATAATTGTTGGTACCAGACATCCCATTTCCCTCCATTTGTTTTATATATGCAAGTTTTGATTTTTTTTTTTTTTTTTTTTTTTTGAGACAGAGTCTTGCTCTGTCGCCCAGGTTGGAGTACAGTGGCACGATCTCGGCTCCCTGTAAACTCTGCCTCCCGGGTTCACGGGTTCACAGGTTCACGCCATTCTCCTGCCTCAGCCTCCCCAGTAGCTGGGACTACAGGTGCCCGCCACCTCGCCCGGCTAGTTTTTTGTATTTTTTAGTAGAGACGGGGTTTCACCATGTTAGCCAGGACGGTCTCGATCTCCTGACCTCGTGATCCGCCCGTCTCGGCCTCCGAAAGTGCTGGGATTACAGGCTTGAGCCACCGCGCCCGGCCGAATTCTTAATAGGTCTTATGTCAGTAATGTTCATTTATACCCCGATTTGTTCCCCCCAAAATTCACGGTGGTCTACAAGAACGCATGTTTATCTTGTAGTACCTATTGGTAGTAAATAAGAAAAAAAATTAAAAGAATATAATCTGTTATCCACATTCAAATATGCTCTAGGTGACTTCAAAACAAAGCCTTTTAAATAAACAGATAAGCACTATGTTAATTTTTTCAACTGGCTGAGAGATCCACTTGTATCTAATTATCTTTCCTTGCTTTAACCATGAGCTTTAAAAATATCTTCCTGACTGGGTTTGCTGGCTCATGCCTGTAACCCCAGCACTTGGGAGGCCAAGTTGGAAGGTTCTTAAAATGCTAGAAGTTCAAGACCATCCTTGACAACACAGTGTGACATTGTCTCTAGTATAATTAAAAATGTTTAAAATATTGCATTTTATGTGGTTTGTTTGTTGGGATTTTGTATTGATTAGTTTCCATATTTCTATTTTCCTTAATTAATTTTATAAAATTTTAAATTCAAAAGAGTTTAAAAGAACCAAATAGTCCCAGAATTTTTTTTTTTTTTTCTTTTGAGTCAGAGTTTCGTTCTTATCATCCAGGCTGGAGTGCAATGGCACAATCTTGGCTCACTACAACCTCTGCCTCCCAGGTTCAAGCAATTATCCTGCCTCAGCCTCCCAAGTAGCTGGGATTACAGGCATGTGCCACCACGCCAGGCTAATTTTTTGTATTTAGTAGAGACGGGGTTTCACCATGTTGGCCAGGCTGGTCTCGAACTCCTGACCTCAAGTGATCCACCTGCCTTGGCCTCCCAAAGTGCTGGTATTACAGGTATGAGTCACTGCACCTGGCCCAGAAACTTTATTATGAATATTAGTAAATCTCTACCTCTACTTTCAAATTTTCCCCCTCCATAGCAATAATTTTTATCTCTCTTAGCCAACTATGTTGGTATATATCACCATGTTTCTAATCACATTCTTTTATTTATACTTTTTGCCTGATTATTTTGGCATAATTTACCATATTTCTAAAGAACATAATCTTTTTGCTTCTTCTTGAGTTTGAATTCTCCGTTTTAAGTATTGTTTATACACTTCCACTGCAGATCACAAGCATTTAGCATTCTCTCCTTTCAACCTCCCACCCCCTAATATTTAGAACAATTCCACCATATTCCTTGGGAATTATATTGTAACTTCTTTAGATTAATATCCAGAGTATATATTATCACAACAATAATTTTTTTCTTTAAGCTGAGCTGTGTAATAGACTGTGATCAGTGATATGGTTGTCTCTGTGTCCCCACCCAAATCTCATCTCAAATTTTAATCCCCACACTTCCCACATGTGGAGAAAGGAACCCTGTGGGAGGTGATTGGATCACGGTGGCAGTTTCCCCATGCAGTTCTCCTGATAGTGAGTGAGTTCTCATGAGAGCTGATGGTTTTAAAGTGTGGTACTTCCTCATTCTCACACACTTCCTCCTGCCACCTTGTGAGCAAGGTGTCTGCTTCCCATTCACCTTCTGCCTTGATTGTAAGTTTCCTGAGGCCTCCTAGCCATGCTTCGTGTTAAGCCTGCAGGACTGTGAGTCAATTAAACCTATTTCCATTATAATTACCCCGTCTCAGGTAGTATTATTTATAGCAATATGAGAATGGATTAATACAATTAATTTTCCCTTCCCATTGTTTTCCCTAGTTACTGCATATATCTTATTTTATTCATTTGCTTGGTTCTTTTTACACTCATTACTAATTCAGCTCCAAACTCTTCATCAATTACTAAATCTCCTCTTTAGATGTTTAGATGTGTCAGGCATTCTATCGGTTTCATCTGCTCAAAGAGGATTTTTTCCAGGAGCCTCTAGATTCACCCTTCAGAGGTAATATCCTTGTACAAGTAGTGCACAGCTCTTAGTCCGGATTCTTCCTTTTATTGCTTTTCTGTGTTGGAGCTCCTGCTCCCCAAATCTCATGTATTCACTATTCTTGTTTTATTCATTTGATTGATGGAACACATTCTCCAACATCTTATTAGGCAAAGAAATGTGTTATTTGAGAATGTGAATGGTTGAAAATAGTCTTGAGCCTCCAGTGATTGATACTGGCTAAGCAGACTTCTAATTGGACATTCTTTTCTTTAGAAAATTTTGAAGATAGTTCTTCATTGACTTTTAGCTTTCAATGTTACCTTAAAAGTCCAGAGTTATTCTGATTCCTTTTAGGAAATCTGCTTTCTTTTGTTTCTTTCTTCTCCCTGAAATTATGCATACTATTTTCCCTTTGAATCCTTGATTATGACATTTTGTGATGATAATGTTTTGGTGTGTGGTGAGTTCAACTTTATATAAAACCTTAGGAATCATTCAATCTGAAAAAAACATATTGTTTTATTCCAAGAAATAATAATGTTTTAATTCTCATTTTTCTATTTTTTTATACAATTTCTATTTTTCAGGTATTGGACCTACTAGACTGGTCCCCTAAATTTCTCATTTTTTCTCCTGTTTTCAATGTTGTTGACATTTTTGCTCTATTTTCTGGAAGATTTTCTCAACTTCTTCCAACTATCTCTTCCCATATTTTTTCTCTCATTAAATTTTAAATTTCTAGCTGCTTTATTTATTTATTTATTTATTTATTTATTTATTTATTTTGCTTTCTTTATGTCCATTTTTGTAGTACCCTGTTCTTGTTTTATGGTTACAATATTTCTTCTTTCTTTTAAAGTGTTCTTCTTTTTCCTCTGTTTTTCTTTTTTTCTGATTATTTTGCCACACTTCCTGTATTTCATGTCAGAAATTAACATTATAATATTTGGTCATCTACCAATATTTACAAAATAATCACATCCTTTGGGTTTCTCATTTCCTAATTGCATTTTAAGATGGAAAACATATGGCTTCTGATATTTAAACTCCACTGCACAATTGAAGAGAAAAGAAAAAGATAACAAGAATATAAGTAACTACACAGATAAATTTGAAAATTCAGTGGGAAAATTAATAAATCAATAAAATAAGCTTTTAATAATTAAAGTAAATTATAATCTGCTGTAATATTTGATGAAACTTTCTATTTCATTTATGCAATGGAAAGTAAACTCTATGGCTATTGCAACATCTAACTTTCTCAATCTATAATCACGGAAGTCCTATTTGGAGCAAAAGTTATTTCCACTCTGAACAAGGACCATGACAAGGGGATAAAGTAATTACAAGTTAATGTAAAAGACCAGCTGTTGAGAATTTTGAGCTAATGAGATAGGTAGACTATGCAGGAAATTAAAAGATATATAGATAAAGAATTTAAAGAGAAATCAGTTTTCTAGCCCCCAAATAGTTTCTCAGATAAAGAAAGTAGAAAATTTTGGCCCACAGCGTATTTTCAGACCAAACGAGATTTGTACATTTTCCAAAGTGTTTTGTAGGTGTTTAGATTAAAGTTACAAAGATGAAAACCCCATTAGCGATAGACTATTTTTAATGACTCAGTTAATATCTAACATTTGCAGGCTCTTCATGAGATAGGTGATAGATAGAAAGATCAAGCCACAATTTTTTTCATAAAGGCAATTTGCCACAGATCTCTAGCATGTTAGCCAGCTAAGAAAGAAAAATAAGCAGCAAATGAAGGAGTGGTCATATGAGCACTATAGATAACTGGTTTCAGATGATCTTCTATTCTTTATATAAGAGTAAGTTCTCAAATATAACAAAACTTAAATTCCCCAAAATTAATAATTAGCTTAATAAACATTTTTAAGTAAAAGTTTTGTAAATAAAATTACTAGATATTATACCTAATAAATAAAACTGGGTATGAACCTTATCTTTTAAAAGAAAACATGTTTAAATCTAAGAACTACAGAATTAGAAATCATTCACAAGCATACAAAGAGCCATGTATGTATGCGTGATTCAAAACTGAATAAACTAGGTTATCAAAAATTTTTAAAAATGAAAAAATACCAAAAGTCAGAAAATTATGCAGAAGAAACAAAGTTGGGATGGTATGTGTTATCCTCCACTAACGCTTACTTATTTTTGGAACTTCTTCCTTATTTGACTTCTCTTTGAGTCATAGGCACAGTAGGTATGAATAGACTTACAAGCACACCTCAGGAAATCCCAAAAAGCTAATAGGTATTACATGAGAAATTTTTGAACTTTGAAGTAATGTTTATAATGGCATTAAAAAACGTATCTTATGTTTGTTCAGCTGAACTTAGATTTATTTCCATAATATCCAATAAAATTAATGAAAATGAAAATATTCTAAAGCTGTTTAATATTCCAAATTTAGATAAACACCAAAAATGTTTTACTAAACACATTTGCATTAAATCTATAATAAGCAATAATAATATACATGATTTGGAGACAGGCAATTCTTGAGCCTTTCTATATGTATATCAGATATACAAATATTTAAAACAATATAACCTGCCAGCTCTCTGCTCTTTAAAATTCTCTACCAACTTTAACTTAGAATTTGATTACTCAGAAAAAAATTGTTGTTAAAAGTTGAAAGGATCTCTACAATGCCTAGGCTGGTGATAGCTTTTTTTTCAGGCCTGGGAGAAACAGCCTCAAACTTGAGTCCTCAGGATATGTCTTCAGTGCCACAGTAAATACTGTTTTGCCTCACAGAGTAGTGGGAACGACAGGAAAAGAGTGAAGAGTGAACATGCTGGTCAGCATACAGAGCTGAATGTATTACATCCTCTCACAAGAATTGTATTTCCAGCAAAATCCATTTACTTCATTTGATTGAAGACTGAGCAGTGCCATGGGAAGAAAGCCATGTTAGAAAGTGAGAGAATTAGCCTGGGCAATATAGTGAGACCCCATTTCTACAAAAAAATTTTAAAAATTAGCTGAGCATGGTGGCACATACCTGTAATCCCAGCTAGTAGGGAGGCTGAGATGGAAAGATCACTCGCGCTTCGGAGACGAAAGCTGCAGTCAGTCGAGTTTGTACCACTGCACTCCAGCCTCAGGAATAGAGCAAGATCCCCTGTCTTAAAAAAGAAAAAAGGAAAAGAAAAAAAAAAATAAGAGAAGTAAATTCTAGTTATATCTTGGTCACTAAAGATATAGAACTAAAACACTAAACCTCTCTGTATGCCAGTTTTCTCATTTGTAATGGGTTATGGTCAAATCACTTTAGAAAGTTGAATGAATTATAGAGGAAACATCTATTAAACAAGAGAATAAATTTCAGGAGCACACTTCATTGTCTGAAATGTCATAACCAGAAGTAGTAATACTAAAGGAGGCTGGCAATGAGAGAAATTAGATCAACGAAAAGGTAATAAAGAGAAGTGGCAAGAGACAAACCTTAGAGCCATTTGACCTCATTTATGGAGTGTGGAAAATGATGAAGGTAATTTCTTAGTCCAACCATTTCTACCATCAGCCAGCAGGTATCACAAGGCAGAATGCAAACGATTTTCTTTTCCAAGACTATGAAGGCAAAGCTAGTAGTTTATCAACCGTGTTGCATTTAGATATTTCATAGAAAGAACTATTTATTAATAGATCTCTTTCCCAGTAATGCCATCCAAATAGAAACAGTTAGTGGGAACATTTTAAACTAAATTATTAAGTAAAAAAATGTTTTACCTTGGCCGGGCGCGGTGGCTCACGCCTGTAATCCCAGCACTTTAGGAGGCCGAGGCCGGTGGATCACGAGGTCAGGAGATCGAGACCATCCTGGCTAACACGGTGAAACCCCGTCTCTACTAAAAATACAAAACAAAAAATGAGCCAGGCGTGGTGGCGGGCGCCTGTAGTCCAGCTACTCGGGAGGCTGAGGCAGGAGAATGGCGTGAACCCAGGAGGCGGAGCTTGCAGTGAGCCAAGATCCTGCCATTGCACTC